>NC_070608.1:56867500-57032500 GCF_027172205.1 Podarcis raffonei | reverse complement strand
CCAGTCTTAGCCAAATATATGTGACAGTTCATATCCATATATATGGCCAAGGCAGTTCAATAAGTCCATACGTATTAGGTTTGGAGAACAAGGTAAAAGATTCAGCCCCTGCCACCCCGGATACATAGTTAAGAAAGCTCAACCATGGCTGGTGCTATGTTGCAATTGGCAAACCACAGCTTGAGAATAGCCTACAAACAAGAATATGAAACTTTTGAGCTGAAATAGGGCTTCATGATTTGCCTTAGCTATGGTTTGGTGTGATGTCTGGATTGAAAAACCACCTCTAGAGGTCACTACTCTTAGAGGCTGGAGTGATGAGCAAATTAAAGTAGGCAACAGCTCCACACCACTGTATGGTTCTCAACTACAGGCACAAACCAAGGTTTGGTCCAATGTCTAAACTGAAGCATATTGTCACCATAATTCTATATTATGTTAGACATATGCATATTGGAGTAAGTTCCCAGTATATGTGTTTAGGGTTGAAGTACAGATAGTGTTTAAATGAGAATTTTGCAACTAATTCATATGGCCATTTTTTAAAGAGCCAGAGTGGTTTAGAGTACCGGAGTTGGATGAGAGAGGTGTAAACATAAATTCTGCTCTGCCATAAAGCTGAACAGAAGGTAGCTTTCAACAAGTCACTCTTTCTCGCTCAGTCTAACTTAACTCACAGGGTTGTTGAGGGTAAATTGGAAGAGCTGTAGGCACACATTCTTAAGCTTTGTGGAGGAATAGTATATCAATGTGATAAAATAGTATTTTACCAATGCGATGAAATAATATTTTCGGAAGTCTGAAAAAGAATTATTTTTCTTTCCAAAATTAAAATCCATATGCTGATACTTTACAACTATTTCTCCAGATTACCTTTGACCCAATCACTTAGGTAATAGGAAATGAATGGAAAACTAAATTCCATGTTGTGCTCTTATTACTGAGACTGTATTTACCTTTTAATTTCTAGTCTACTGGCACCAAAATGAGAGATGCTTCTTCAAACCTATTTAAAATGAGAGATAATGAAACTGATTTTTTTTTTAAACTGCTTTTTACAATACTTCTTAAAATCATCATAATTTTCAAAAGATTTTTATTAAAGTTTCATCTGAAGTAAGCTCTTAATACTGGAAATGTTTCTTGTGATTCATAATAACTCACTAAAAGGAAAGGTGCATCGATTTTGGAGCACAGTTTATAGAAATTAGATGATTCTAAGGATTCCCTGCTTACGTTCCACAAAAGGTTAACAGAATTCACTTTCATTAAAGGTTTAGAATCAAAATGTGCAGTTTACTCTGCACATTCTAATGAATTTCACGATCATCTAAAAGTACGTATCTTTAGTCAATCCATTGAGACGTACCTATAAATACTGTTTTACACTGAAACAATCATCTGCAAAAAAAATTGTACAAAAGAAAAGAACAGGGCATATTGAGGGTTCTGAAAAATTATAACAAGAAATAAAAGAATGCAATAATGTATTACACAGTGATGCAGTTTGTAATTAGTTTTTTCTCCTGCTTTTTGATTATTCAAATCAAAATCCCCATGGAGCCAGCCTTTCCCATCAATTTTAAAAAGAATTTGCTCATGTCTTTGATGGAAACAGCCCATAACAACATTTTTTTGCCTTAAACATTCAAATGCTGCTTATACATGTCTCTCTGGGACAAGTTTAAAATCTGCTCATATTCAGTACTCACAACCCTATCTTTTTATTTAAAAAAAGCCAAAAAGATGTCTATTTCTATTAACAGGAATATACTTTTGAAATTACCTGTTAATTTACAGTGCACTATTTCATCTCAAATTTTTGATTAGCTTATTCTGAGAAAGTTTCTTACATTCTGATTGTAAACTAGTTTGGGTTCGGTCTATGTGAGAGATTCAACGAGTTGATGTGGAGAGAATATATCTGTATTCATGTCATACACAGCCAAATCCACAGCCATAGTTCAGTCAAAATATTTGGATTAAAGCCAATGAGAATCTAAGGTGTGCCTGGATTGTGGACTGGGTTCTAGACAGGGAATGTCAGTGAAAACTGGTACTCCAGTAATTCCAGTTACCTGCATGGAGCAATACTACTATAAGTAGCTACCAAATTGCCTTTAAGGGTCAAACGTTTAGGTAGAAAGCAATTCATTCCTATATGAAACATATACATCTCTGCAGAGAGGGAGATGAGAGATGGAGCAAAGGAGGGAGCCAATGTGCCCCCAATTTTGGCATATTTCCCCCTGCGTACAAAGAGGTTTAGCACACCATGTCCCAGCATCTACTAGAGCAAGCTGTATTGGTGCAGTTTGCAAGCAGTACAAGTTCTCCATTAGAATCAGAAGGGCCTAACAGAAATGCAACAGGGACTGTACACTTTCCCATTATTAAGGAATAATCCTACATGTTAAGAATAAAGAAGAACCAAAAACCTAAAATATGCACTATTTGCAAGGGGTAGTACTGAAACAAATGTCACACCCGCTTTTACTTGCCGCTGCTGGCCCTGCAGTGTTTGAATTTTGAGGACAACGCTCTCTAACCCTCAAGAGCCAACTTTGCTTTTTCTTATTCCCCTACCTGCTCTCAAATATTTTTATGTGTACAGGCATGAAAGGCCGTCTGGCTTATGTTCCTGTATTTCCTAAAGTAAATGGCACAGAAAACTATTCTACTCTGAGTAAGCTTTGTCTCCGTATTCTAATTTTGCAAACAAGACCCTTTACAATTATCATTTACACAGACCATGACAATTTACGTACAATTTAAAATAGTATTCTCTGAAGAAATCCTGTTCTTAATGCTAATTTTGCTTCCCACGGCATCTTAAACTTTTATGCCAATTTCACAATGGGCATTGGTTATCAACAGGGTAATTTGTTTTTGTAGTATGATAAATATTTTTTACTGTTGTCATTAATATGCTTTACATGACTTATTCAGCTGCTGTTGGTTGTAAACCAAGGAACTAAAGAAACATTGGGGTGGATTCAAAAATGGTAATGCATGGAGGAGATGCTTCACAATCAATGAGACTTAAGTTGGTCATGACTAACTTAAAACCCACCGATCTCAGTGAGTCTACTCAAGAGGATAATTTAAGTTCAATTCACTATGCATTATTTCTACACTATTCAAAGTGATAAATGAATTGTAACAAAGTGAATCCATTCAGCATACAAATGATGAAAAATCTTACACTAATTTTGAAATACTCATTTTTCCCCAAAGGAAAAAATCCTTACTAGCAAACTTGAAGATACAATGAAAATAAAAGCTTTAAAATGGAAAACAGGCTCATGCAAGTATAATATACCTTAAACTATGGACATTAGCCAGTTTTCCTACTAATTAAACTTTCTGATTCTCAATGGCTACTCAAATAGAGATCGGCAGGTTGTACCCATTCAGATTGTCGGAATGACAAAGTATTTTTCCGCAGTGTTTTCAAACATAACTTTACTTATCAAAATCTATTTTGTGTCAGTATAAATGTTCAGTTATCTTTTAATGTGCATGTTCCTTAACTGAAGAGCTATCAACATCTAATATCATTCATTCACTATAGATAATTAATACTACTCTTTCGCTTTAGCTATGTTATCTCTTAAAATAAACATCACATTAAAAAATAACTTTTATTTTCTCTCAAATTAATTCTTTTTAACTCTTTTTATGATAGCTTTGAATCCCATAAAGAAAGATGAATTATCACATACTGATCCCAAGCTGTGAAACAGGAGGAGACAAATAGAGACCCCTACTGTGTTTAACAACGTAGAAGAAATTCCACACTCAATAGAAAAATTTCTACCCTTTTTCCACAGGCCACATAAACTGATAATATGAATGTGAACAGTGGAGGGCACTCTTGCTATGCAAAACATTGTGTTGACCCGGTATACTTATTTTGATCTATTCAGTGGCCTAAATTTCACTATTTAACAGCCACCTGTGGCATAGTCACTAACTGCTTTCTGCTTAAAACAAATGCAACATCCAGCCAGCCACTAGGCTAGGGCATTTCTTTGCACATATAAAGAACACAGCAAGCACTTTACATTTTGTTTTGACTAACTGCAAAACTGTAAGTATCATATATTAAAATGTTAGCAGTGTATTTTTAGAAGCAGGGGGAAAACAATGATGCACAATGATCTGGCGAAGTTTAAATACTGCACGTATTCAGTTTTACCAGGATTTGTAATTCGTTGCGAGCTGGCTCGTGTTTCCAGTACCCAAACACAGGTGACACAAACTTTTATTAAGAGCTAATACAACATTAAGGTTTAATTGCTGATGTGTATCAAGTGACGAATTATTAAATACTGCATAACAGGAGTCTAAAAAATGTAAGAGATCACTTTTTAATCCGACTTTCTGGCTTCAGATACTGTTCACAAAACAAAAGCTAACATCTAACCCATTTTGACGCTTACAAGTTTGAGAGCATGAGAAACGGAATACCAGTTTGATAACATAGAACCTTCTGTAGAAACATATCTACTCCTGCCACGCTGACAGCATCGTAGCTATTTGCATAAGTGCATGGTTGCAGTATCAGGCCTGAACTCCAGCCTTGAAATATAACGGTATCTCACCGATCTAGCTCTCCACAGATAACTATTCTATATAAATAAAGTAATATAACCACTAACAAACCAATTGGGTCAGTTGCCATCATCCTTGTGAAACATTAATATGCATAGAAAGTGAGATGGATGACCAACAAAGTCGCTTCGATTAAGCAAAATAAAACTGCATCAGCTCTGGCAAGGTTAATTAAGGAATTCAAAGCTACATAAAACAAGGCTCACCCCCCCCACACTTCTTTAGAACTGTAAACACTTGTGTCGAACTAGATGGGGCATTTGATAAGCTGCACAGAATGTAGCAAAAACTCAGACGGATCTCTAGTTAACACTCAGAGTCGGTGTTAACACTTAACAGAACAAGTGGTAAGCCGCGCTGCCAAGGTCAACTGCACAGATGTACTAATTGTATTATGAGCTTGACATCTAGTGGCCACCCCTGGCAGGGCAAAGCAGGCAAAGGTTAAATCAGCAAACCTTGTCAAAGCACTTCTAACTACCCACCCTCAGGGAGAGTCCATCGGAAAGCTTGCTGGCACTCCACGCAATCCCACCTTTTCACCGACAACAAACAAAAAAAGACTCCGTAATACACTCAGCACCAAAGCACGGAAAACAGAAAATGGGGGTGGTCTCGAATGCTAAACATAACATATCTACATCTTCAACACAAGAAGGAGGAAATCATTCCTTTGCAAAATATGCAGACCTCTTATTGTCTTTCATCGGTGCATATTGTTCTATCCTTAGCTCAGCAGTCAAAACTTTTTTATAAGAACTGCTTTTGAGTTCTGCTTAGGTATTGCTGCCATATTCATTCATGATTAGACAAAAGAATCACCCACAGTATGGTACTCTTTGATGATGAAGTATTTTTATTTTACAGAAAGAACCATTGATATTTTATATTTTCTATGGTACTTGTGTGACATGACTTGTCACTGCCTTTGGCAACTATCCAGCTCTATGATTAAAAAAAACCCCATGGATCTCAACTGGTCTACTCTCAAACAAGTTTAGGAGGAGACTATGTATGCACAGCTCGTTTCCTTTCCACTGCTTAAGTTCATTTTCCTAGAAAGCACTCTCAAAAACTCCATCCAAACTACTTATTGAATACAAATATTTAAAGTAAAGTAAAAGAAGTGAAATGATTCATATAAAAATGTAACTGCAGCAGACATTTTGCACTATTAGGTGAGAATAATTTTGAATCTATCTATTGCTTACTCTTGAAGCTACTTTTTAACTGAACCTTCACTATTTGTAAAAGCATGCTGTGTTATTTTGCACCTAAAATGTATCATTTCAGTGTTTTCAATTTTTCACCTCCTATTATATATAGTTCAAAATATGACAGAAACTATTCAACATCCTAGCACATCTATTTTATTATCCAAAGCTGAATGGATCCTGCCCTTTTTTTTTTTAAAATGCTTACTAGACATGCTAGTGTGGTTTTGGCATTCAGTTAACAAACCAAATCTTATAATCCTATGTTTAAATGGAAGACGCGCACAATTTTATTTAGGCTGATTCGAATTTCAGAATATTAGTGTGTTAAGAAACTATAAGTAGCTGCTTTAAGAATATATATGATCCTTAAAAAAACAACATTTTGGCTAGAAAAGTGATCAGCATTCAAATATGAACATCCAGCTTATATTAATTGCACAGAGCTGATTGTAATGATTTTTCAAATAAAATTAAATGTTTCTTATTCATGAAAGGCATATGTTTCACTGCCTCCTTAAGGAGCCATATCTGGGATTAATAACACAAAAGAATTTGAGACTTTTTAGTCTGCTTTATCATTTGCATACTAAAATAATAAACTAGTAAAATTAATTTCTGCTATTAAACCATGCTTTACGAGGGGTCTTTGAATAGATATAAAATAGGAATGAAATTATTATAATGTAGCCATCTATAAGCCTACAAGTACAAGCAAAATAAGTTAATTGTCTTTCCTCATGCCAACAGTTAATCAGCAAATCTTGTAAAGGCTTATTTTTAAACTGGAAAACAAACAAACCAATGACCTAATTATTATTTGAAGTAGAAAGCTTGGAAAAAGTCACACAATTTCATATTTAATTCAGGGCTTACTGTTACTTCTAATGCTCTTAAGAGTATTACATGTTACAGAACAGTATAACGTAATACCCACACTTCTTTATCTACATAATTTTAATGGACATTAGCAAGTATGCTACAGACCCACATCTACAAAATAACTGGCTATATTACAATGAACTGAGGGCAGGAAAAAACAACAACCCCAAATGTCTAATACAGTACTGAAGTGAGCCAAAATATTTATATTACTAAAGGTAAGCCTATATCTGTCTGCCTGGACATATATATTACTGTATCTATTTCAAATGTATCAAAATTATGAGCAGAATTTCAAGAGCAATAATATCAATGTATGACAAATATATATATAAAAAGCACAATACAAATGTATTTTTGTTAGCCATGTAACATTACTGTAAGAGTTGGTTCTTAATAAACGTAAGCTAAGCAATAATTACTGTTACCTTAAAAGGTACAAAATACATTCTCGAAATTTCTTCTAATAATTATTTTTAAGGCCATCTCTGATCAGTTATCATCCACTAGAATACGCTTAGGGTTCCCCCCTCTTCAACATTGTCACTGCATTTGGGTTAAAGTGTGTGCAACATTCCCATTTGGTGCAACAAAACAAGACTGTTCTGTAATGCTAGTAATCTGTTGATTTAGAGATAATCATTTAACTGGGGATGTAAAGTCTCCTGATATTTGAGATTAAACTCATTCAGCATAGAGAACAGCAAATTCACCATATTGGGTTTTATAACAACCCAATAACTCCTTCAGTTATTGTGCTACTCTTTATAATGACCATTTCTTTCAATATGGCACCCTTTAAAACGTTTAGTGCATAAATACCTTTCATTCACTACTTGTCAGCATAAACCGCTATACAGATTCTAATTAATCGCTGCATGCAAGCATTCGTTCTCCAAATTGCCAAAACTATCTTTCCCACAACAAACGTTTCAAAATATCACTTTGCGATTTTCTGAGTGGTTTTCATACTTCTGAGAAGGCTCTGCTTCGTGAAATAAAGTTGCACTGCACTGTAGTTCAAGCTGACTTCAACAATTATTTATTGTATTGCTAAAACTTCCTATTGTAACACTGCCACCTAAATTGACTGGCCTTCGTATAACTTTAAATATGGCCTAATGTTTATCTTCCACTCTGTCAAACTGTCAGGTTTCTTTTTGCTACTGTGTAACATAATATCTGCCAGAAAAAGGAGCATTAACCCTTAATAGCTTTCCTTAATGAAAGTAGTCTTCAAATGCAACATTAAATGTGATTCTATGTATGTGTATGTGTTTGTGTGTGTGTGTGTGTATATACACACACACATACACATATATGATTCAGGCAAGCTTAGCAGCAGATTAAGCAGTTATGTTATATAAAAGACTAAGTAGTTAAAAATACTAATGAGAATGAAGGTTGAAATATATTTAGATTATAGAGTATTTTTTTGTGGGGGGGGGAATGCTGCAAGTGTTCTTTTTGCGTGCTATAAATGGTGAGAGCTAGTTTTTGGCCTGTTGCAAAACAAGAGCCAGGAACTGTGGCAATGCCTTGACTTTAACTGTAAACTACAATGATGAGAGCTGACTTTATAAGATACGTTTGAACTCTTATGAGCCTTTAGAGAGGAAAAAATACTTAATTGTAAAAAATGTGTAAATGATGAGCACCAAACTCATGTTCCTAAACATACAGCAGTTTATATACCTCCCTATATTCATGTTTCTGAAAATGAAAGTGCAACATGCAAGCAGGACTACTTCAGCTCCTTACTAATCCCTTACAATAATGTTTTACTCTATGAATTAAGATATATTAAAAAGGGACATAGAGCATTCTGATTACAACATTCTAAAGCAGAGAAGTATTTACATTGTTGCATTTTAAGGGCTGCTGTGAAAGCCGATTTTGAGCTATTCAAGGGCCACAATAATAACGCTTTTAAAATTCCTCACTGGGATGCAATGTAGTCCTTTTGATGGAAAGACTGTCTTTCTCATTCGGCAGAAATAAATCCATTCATTTGATCATGTAGTCATTGAGGGCAATACAAAACAAACCAAGTGTGAGAAATTCTATGTGATGAAGTAAACAAAACAAAACCCCCAAAAAGAAAAAAAAGAGAAAAAACATTTCCATGACAAAAAGATTCTTTGTTCTTAATCTACACACCATATGCAAGCGTTTCTTTTTAGCATATCTCCTGTTCTAATCTTGGGTGACATGGCTACATAGATAAGAGATGCTAAGCAACACCCCCCCAAAAGAAAAACCCTCCAAGCTGAACAATTTTCTTCAATTTATTAACTCACCAGAAGTACCATAATGAGGCACTTTTTTCCCCTCGTTAACTTTTTAAAATATTCAGTGTTGTCTAAATTCTTAAACCAAGGACCCTCCCAAACCACTACAGATTTAAATAACAATGCTGTATCTTTATTAAAGAAATGCTGATTTGCCTACAGTGAAGTATTTTGAAACCAAAGGAAGTGTTAATAACAAAACAAGAAATGTGTAATTTTATACTTCTGCTGTGACCCAGGGAACTTGTTTCGCTGCCTCTCCATTATTGCCATTACCCAAGAAGCTTTTCACATTACTAGCTGCAGCAGCCAACCCCTTCCACTTCTGTTTTTGGAGTCCTTTTAGGAAAAGGAGATGATAGGAATGGGAGCCCTGAGCATTTGGCAATCTAGCATATGCTTACGAAACCAAGCCACACTGCCCTAAGCTTCAAGGCTGCAAAGTTTATTTAAAATAGTGAAAAATCCTTTGTTGCCAACTTCTTCTTCCCCCTCAGAACAAACTCCTTTCCCAAGATGTGTTTTTTCTTGGGCAAAATAAAAAGGAAGAAGGCTGGATGAAGTAATTATGGATCAGCAGGGAGGGGAAGAAATTTATTTCCAACCACGATTTTTCCTGATTACGCTGGAAATGCAGGCGATAACTTTATGAGGGAAAGGATAGAAAAACTTCCTAGTGGATTTTGTCTTCCCCTCCAGAAAAAAAAAGAAGTGACAAATTTTTTAAGTGCCACACGGTGAATATAGTCACAAAGTGATCCTAACACATTCAGAAATGACAGCTCAAGAAAATAAGTTTGGCCAGCTGCAAACCACAGAGATTTGGAAATCGGGGGCTACTTGTTTCACTAGCACTTTGGGCAAGGCTGAGTGCGCTCTTTGGCATGCGGGGGCCCAAAGAAACCCCCTTTTCAACCTTGTGAGGAGGGGGGAAAGAAGATGGCAATTCCTACTCCAACCTCGACGCCATGGACATCTTCGTGGCAATAGAGATGGCAAGGGAAGGGAAGGCGGGAGTAGAGACCTAAGCTCTGGCCCTGAGGGCAGGCAACTTATCCACCTCAGGCCTGCCTCCCTCACGCCCAGGAGAGGCATCTTCTCCCTTTGACCCTCTCCAGAAAGGAACCACCAACACCACCCGCCCCTCTCGCCTCGGCCTGCTCCTTTGAAGGAAGCCGCAGGAAGTCATAGGCGCAGATAGCGATCTTCTCCCAAGCCCTCGGCCTGGCCACCTTCTCTGGGCGTCGGAGGGAGGAGCCTGGGGGCCTCGACGAAGCCCCCTCTCGCCCACGAGTTCCCAAGGGCCAGGGGGGGAAACTGAGGGGCTTACTTCAGAGTAAAACACCGTTAGGACAGGGGGGGGGGAGAGATATGGGGTTTTCCCCCTCCCCCTCCATCCACACACAGAGGCCTCGTGGGGTTTATTTGTTGCCAAGGGGGACGCGACAGCTGCCGCTTCCGGGCGGTTACACCAGCGGAGCCCAAAATCTGTAGTTTGCAGCCTCGGCGGCTTGGTCAAAACGGGGTGAAAAAAGATCTTATTAACTTTTCGCTTTGGAGAAAGCGGCTGGGTTTCTTCCGTCCCAAACTCCACATCGTGAACCCCGATGGGGAGAGGCGGCGAGAAGGCGAGCCTGGGCTGGGCGTGAGGGGCGTCTGCCTGCTCGCCCCCCCCCCCGTCAAAGTGTCTCCCTCCGAAGCCCAGCCATAATTCAAGCGGCCGGGCGCACGCAACAGGGCCAGCCAGGGCTTCGCGGGAAGGGAGGGAAGCTCGGCAAGGTGGAGGCGGAGGGAGGGAGGGAAGCCGGAAGAAACTTGGGCCGAGCGGCTGAACTTTCCTGCCCGACGCCGGCTGCACTTTCCGCCGCCTCACGCTTCCCAAGGAGGAGGGGCGGGCGGCGGGATCGTTTCTAGGCTGAGCTCTCCCAGAAGGAAGCCCAGGATCAGGAAGCGCACAGCCCTCCACTCCAGCCCTCCCTAGCCCCGGGGCTGCTGCGCCCTCTGGCTTACCCTGCTCCGAAAGCACCTCGGCTTGCAGCTCCTCGTCCGATCTGAGATGCTGGGGCTTGGCTTGCTTTCGCCGAGACATGCTGCTAACTGAGGCGTCTTCTGGTGCCTGCTTTTTGCAGAGACATCGGCGAGAGGTGGAGCGCTGGGGTGGTGGTTGGGGGGGGGAGGGGGTGGTGGAGGGGCGATTAGGTAGGTGGGGGGAGGAGGAGGAGGAGGAGGAGGACTTGGTGGCGAGGGGAAAGTCGAGTTGGCGTCGGCGTCGGGCGGGCCACCCCTTCCTCCGGATTTCGGCGCCGATCAATTAAGAGCAGCAGCAGCAGCAGCAGCAACAACTCCCCCCTTCCCGGCGACAAACTCACGAAGCGCCCGAGCAAGTAGCGGCGGCGGCGGCGGCGGCTGAGCCGGGCGGGGGCTCCGCGGGTCTGTGCTGGGTGCGCGGCCGGCTGCGCGCCTCGCGCACGGGGCTCAGTAATTATGATTGTGAATAATGCATGGCGATTAATGATGCCGGGGGCGAGCGCGGATTGGCCCGGCTCCAGCGGGCTCGGGCTGCATATGTAAATGAGGGAGGGCGCTCAGCAATTAGCCGCCTCAGTCCGCCCAAGGATGCGTCTGCCCGGCACCAGCAGCGCCTCCTGCGAGAGGCACCGACTGCAGAGGTAGCGGCGGCGGCAAGCGGGGACACGGGCAGCGGCAGCAGCAGCAGCAGCGCAGCGCGCACCCCGCACGGGGCTCTCTCTCTCTCGGCGTGTGCATTCACTTTACACCACATAGGTGCCCCGGCTTCCCGGCTGCGGGGAGGGCATGT
The DNA here is from genome assembly GCF_027172205.1 of Podarcis raffonei. Classification (NCBI taxonomy): domain Eukaryota; kingdom Metazoa; phylum Chordata; class Lepidosauria; order Squamata; family Lacertidae; genus Podarcis; species Podarcis raffonei. The sequence continues at coordinate 57,020,678 of NC_070608.1, read as the reverse complement.
TCTCTCGCGGCTTTTCCGCCCCTTCCTTTCAAACAAAATTACATCACTCTGTGTCTTTTTTCCAGGTTCCTCTTTACCCAGAAGTTAGTCTGCATCGCCCTTAAGTTTCTTTCTTCTTCCTGCTGCGGCGCCTGGCTAACGTCTTTTTGTCGAGAGATTCTTTTTAATAAAAAGGAAAAGAGGAGGAAACAAAACAGAGCGAGCGAGCGAGCAACTTTTGCCTGTGTTTGTTTTCTGCTTCTTCGCTGCCTCGTCCTGCGTCTCCTTCCCTCCTGCGATCGCTGGCCGCCTGCGCTGACTTCGGCTTCTCTGGGGAGGGGGGCGTTGTTTGGAGATCGGGGAGGGGGTCGAGCAGCCAAACTCGGGGCTGGGGAGTTTTGTCTTTCACCTCTCGCCTTCTCTCTCCCTCCTTCTTTGTCTTGCAGCTTCTCTCTCTTCTTCTCTCGCGCCGACCAACAAGAGCCGCTCGGCCGGTGCCTCCTTTGCTGGAAGATCGCCGCCGGTGGCCACTTCCTGTTGTCCGGTGCTCGGAAGTTTTCTGTTCTCTCCTCTCTCTCCGGCTCTGGCACAGGTTGCGGTGTGACTTCCCCGCTCTTTGGGGGCGCCGCCGCCGCCGCCGCTCCTCCTCCTCCCCACTTGCTCCCGTCTCCCTTCTCCCGAGTCGCTGCGCCCTCGGTGCCAAAGGATCTCGGTTTTGTTTGCAAAGAGAGAGAGAGAGAGAAAATCCTTGGTCGCCGGCAAGGGGGGGTGTGGTGGGGGGAAGGTGGGGAAAACCCACCACCGGCGACCCCCAGCGAGGCTTGGGAGGGGGAGCGAGGGTTGGGCTGCCGCGGGGGAGGTGGGTATTCCTTGGCCGCCGCCCCCGCCTCTTCCTCCTCCTCCTCCTCGCACTTTCCTCGATTGGGCGGCAGCCTGCCTTGGCACCCGGCGATCGCCAATCGATGCCTCCCCCTGCGCGGGAGAAGGAGGACTGCGCGCCGCCAGGGCGTCGCGGGTTGCGGCGGAGAGAAACTTTCAAGTTGGGCAACGGCGGCGGCGGGGCTCCGCCTCCTCCTCCGTCCTGCTGCTGCCCCCTCGCCGCCGACGCCGGACGAGCAGCTCCCGGACGCCACCGAGGGCGCCTCTCAGCAGCAAACACTTGTCCACACCGGTGGCTTCTCCCCCCCCCCCCGCCAGACTCCCTCTCTCCCTCTCTTTTGTTTTCCCCAAGAGAGAGGAATCCCCTCTCCCCCCCCCTTCGATTCTCTCCTGGGATTTCCTCCCAGTTTCTCAACTCCTTCGCTACTGGGGTGGGGGGCGTGGGGCTGGGCGCTCCGCTCCGCTCCGGATCCACCCCGAAGTGTGAAACTCAGCCACAAGTTGGGCACGAAAGACTTCCCACGACGGCGCCCACCGCTAGGATGTCCCACGGACCTACTCGCCTCCTCCAACCTTTGCATCAACCTCCTGCCAACCTTTCTTTTTGTTTTCTTCTCCGTTTCCCCCCACCGACTCTCTCTCCCCCCAGTTTTGCCATTCGAGCTAGATTTCGCTGCTGCTGCTTTCGGGCTCCGTATCACCTCAGGCAAAGTCTTTGGTCTCGGGCTCGCAGGCGCCCACCTTGCGGAAACGGGGGAAAGGAGAGGCGCGGGGGATTTGGGGGAAAGGACTTTCCACCACTTCCTCCCCCCTCTCTCTTGCATTAGGCCCCCTCCTTTCACGTAATCCCTCCATCCTCAGCCTTTAAGGACATCCATAGCTCGGCTTCTCTTGGGGAAACGGCGCTTGTTAAGGAAACTTTTCCACGCTGCGTTCAGCGGAACCAGCGCTGTTCCTACCGAGCGCTTCTCCTCCGTTGCGCCGGCTTCCCTTCCGTTTCTGTGCCGTTTGTTGCGAAACAAAACAAAACAAAAAGTTTAGACAATCCCGACAATCTGATTTAATTTCTTTTCTCAATCTCTCCCGGCAATCTGAATTTTTTCTCATTCTCTCCCCCTCTAAAACACTAAAACTACGCCTTTTCGCATCGTTTTTAATAGTCGAAGTTTTTGAACTAAAAACAAAACAAAACCCGGAAAGGGCTAAACGAATAGATTTCCCCAAAACAACCCTCCACCTGGATCGAGACTTTATACACCACGAAAGCAAACCCAGAGAGCATTTTCTGCTATTTCTCCCCATATTCCAAGTGTTTCGAATGCGATGCATACATGCTGTGAACGTGAGACTTTTATTTACTTTTTCTTGCTATTTGTTTTGAGTTTCTCTTTTTTATTTATTTTCTCCCTTGCCTTCCTGCTTCTTCTCTCCCTCGTTTGCCTTTCTGACTTCTCTCCAGGAAGACTTGGAGTGGTTCAAAGCAGCTGGGAAGTTTTGCCGGCTCGGCTGGGTCCTCTGCCAGCAGAGAACTGGGGAGGGGAGGGGGAGACGAGAAAGGACGTGAGGTGCAGCTCAGCGAGAATCGGAGTTTGCTGGGGGTTGTGTGAACGTTTTCCCCACAAGTAGACTCCTTTTCAGGACCCCCTGCGTATGTGCAAAAGTGGGGCAGAAAGGAAGAGGTCCAGGGGACCGGCAGCGACTGCTGCTATAGAAACCTTCCGGCCGGGAATTAAAACCCAGGCGGGTCCGAGATCTCCCTTTTCTTTTTGGCGTGTTGGCATTTCTTCCGAAGTGCAAAAGGCCAGTTATTTAGTTTGGCTGGGATCCTAAGCACATTTACTTGAAAGTAAACGCCCACCGGATCCGAGGGAGCTCGGTTTCCAGTTCGCGCCTGTCTAGGGATCTTCTGTGCCTTCCAAGAAAATGTACCTAAAGCATCTTCACCCGATCAGATTTAGATAGCTATATCTGCCTATAGAAATATAATTTCAGTTTCAATCCGGTCGTCACCTGCGAAGCAATTTCTCGGAAGCTTGCCCACCATCCCAAACCATTGTTTTTGTACGTGGATTCAAATAAAATATTCTTCTAAAAAACATAATGAATGAGAGTTGTCTAAAAGCTTACTTTCGCTTCTTGAAAATCCCCAACAAATACACTACGAGAGATTTTGTGGGATGGGAAAGGATCTCCAAGGGGGAAACGAAAAGGGGGGGGGGGGAAAGACCCACTTAGGGATGTTTAATGACCAGCCGGCCTTAAGAAGGCATCGTTACCAGATTTGTATCTCCGGTATTTGCATAGCACTGCATCTCACATCTTTTCCGGTTTTGTTTTAAACACACACAAGTTGTTGTTGGTGGTTATTTAATGCGGGCCGGGGGAGATAGGTAGGGGCGTGTGTTTGTGTGTGTGTCTGTGTATTCTGGGAGTCAAAGGACTTCTGAAAGTTCTTGCTTTAAAGGCAAAAGAATACCAACATTTCCCCCCTACCTCCTGTGCCTGTGTGGAAGTGGGTCACCAGAGGAAAGCCTTAAAGGAAGGGTCGCTCATCCTCTTTACTTCACACCTGCTTGCGCGCTGCTACCCCCACCCCAAAATCTTTCCCCTGATCCGGCGGAGAGAGGACCGACATTTGTCAAATCCGGTGGCTCCAAATTTTGGAGGTTCCGCTTTCTCCCTGAGGGCTGTAGTTTAAGGGAGAAACAATCAGGATGTGAAGAATCGAAACCGCACCAATTCTACTCTCCCTACAAACACTTTCTCTGTCACGTAAGAAAGTTTTCTGTAGCCCTATCCTAAAACCTTCAAGCCGAAATAAAGGAAGTAAAACGTGGGGCGATATACAGAGGCACTTTAGATAGCAGGTTAACTGATCTATATGTGGATTACAGCACACGCGTCGAGATATTAAAAGAATAATAACCTATAAATCCAAAAATCAAGAATGTGTGGATACAATTCCAGCCATTTTACTCCTCGCCCTACTGGTAGTACAGAAACCTTATAATATTTTAATACATAATAGTGGGTGGTGCGTGGAGGGGGGGCATAATCAAACACCAACTTGCTTTCCCCCCTCCCCCTGTAATTAAATCTAATTTGTTAATTGCCCTTCCCTCCGCAATGGTGTTTTCATCTGAAAGGAAGGCACGCAATCATTTTGTCTGCTTGATAATAATATTTTTCCAATTAGTACTGTATTTTGTTATAACATTAATGGGATACACAATTATGCAGGCTTCCTTTCACTCGTATCCTTGAGAAGTGGGGTGGTTGGGTGGTTGGTGGGGAAGGGGTGGCAGAGGAATCTGATCTGCAAGATTGATTTCTCAAGAGGCAAAAGGGTAAAGAGTTTAATCTCCCGTGTGTATATGCATATCTATATAACTCCGGACAGGGGCTCGCAAATCCGAGAAAACCTTCAAAGAGAGACTCACGCGCAGAGAAGGTGGAGCTCACACTTTCCGGGTACATGCTAAAAAGAGAGAGAGAATAAATTTCCTGATTGCAGGTGTGTGTGTGTGTGTCCATTATACGGAGTTTAATGTTCATTACCTTTTCGTTCCCCTCTAACAGAATCCTCTAATTCATGTCTGCTCAGAAGCACACCCCATTGAGCTCAATGGGATTTACTCCCGGGTAAAGGATGTAAGAGGATCGCAACCTCAGCCTCCAGCTCGAGCCATTCCTCCAGCCCACCCTGAAACCCCATCTCCCCTCCCCTAGTTTTCTTTGGAAAACTTGGAAGTTTCAATTTGCTCCCCACCCCTCACCCCCCCAAAAAAGACACGCGCCCGCGCGCGCGCGTCTGCGACGCTTTTTAAAGAACGGCTGGGAAATCCGCCGGCACTTGAGCGCAGATATTGCTAGATTAATATTATTATTGGTAAGAAGAGGTAATTGATAACACCACCTGCCACTCCAGAGCAATCAGGATGATAAATGTTTCCATCAGAGGGAAATCTGTGCTTGGTCTACCACAGCCTAATCCAAACAGCATGTCAAATGTCAATTATAAAGATGTTTCTTTTCTGTTACAATTTTTTTTTTTTTTGGAAGGGTGCTGGTGGAAGAGGAAAGGACGAGGGAGGTAGAGAGCAACTATCTCTGCCTGACGGATTTATAGAGCCTGCCCGGCGCTTAGGTAAAGGGACTCCTGACCATTAGAATATTGCCCAAGGATGTCCTCAGACTGAAACCGACCGTGCTCTTAAGACAGCAACTGGACACAGTTCCTAGGTCTTTCTCCCAATTAACCAAGGGATTAGTAAAAGGATCAGTGAGAAAACAGGCAGTCCTGAGATATGCTTTATTTCCACATCACATTAAAAAAACACACAACCCAACAAAACACCCAGATCAAGTAGAGGCGAGGGTAGGAAGGAGAGAGGTGCCTAACTATGATGGCCCCCACAAGGCATATTTAGCCCAGAATCCCCACGAAGCGAATTTACATGAAACTAAAAACCCCCACTGCTTTCAATGGGGCTGCCTTCTTTGTGCTCAGGATCTCAGCTTTACATATGCAAATAACATCTAAAACGAGCGTGTACAGTAGATGTGTGCGCGCCCCCGCGCGTCCATCGTTATCTGTCTGGTATACGTTGTTATGTAGTTGTGTACCTACCCGGCCACACATGTGCAAAATTGGCACCAGCGAAATGACCATGGAGATATGTTATCTATATAGACGCATAATCCAACTATTTATTTTCACGAACTCTCACACCCTCCCAAGCACGCACGCACACGCAAATTTCACCCTTCCTCTCTCTCCAAACACGCACGATTATACACATCTATTTGTAAGGTACAATTTATATTTCAGCAGATTATGAGTGTAACCGGCTCCCTCCCGTGCGTAAAAAAATGAGGAAAGAAACTTTGCTTCCTCTCAGTTCCAGATACGGTTTTTCTTTAAGATTATTATTAGCTGGTATTAATAGATGCACAGGCCTCAAAAGACGAAATCAGCTATTGATAATTGCAAGAAGTATACGGCAGCTACTGTATCGATCGGCTTGTCCCTTATTCCCCTGGTATGGGAGAGATAAGAAGACACACTCTTTAGTGCAATATAATTTCTTTTGACCTATCTGCTTGCTACAGACTTATGATGAATAGCCAGAGTGGTTAAAGTCCTTTATCACGAAAGTTGCCCCTTGATATAATATTGATTCTTTATAACTAGCTCCAAACACAAAAATCAAAGTGTCCACTTGGCCATCATCATCATCAATATCATCACAAAAGCTCTGGAATAAAGATCAGCCGAGGACGGAAAATGCTTTCTATAATCTGCCCTCCTAATCTTTATTTGCTGATGATGAAAAGGAAAAAAGGGGGGGGTGCAGGGAGGAAGAGGTTGTGTGTCGTCTGAACCAGTGGGAGGCGGAGAAATTAGGCAAAGGAAAAGCGCTTTAATTTATTTTTTATTTGGAAAGGAAAATTAAGCGGGGAGTGGGGATAGATAAAAGCACCCCCCCACTAAAGGATGCCACAGGGAGTAGGTTTCGAAAGTTCCTATCCAGGATAGCATCCCCTCTTTCCGGCCCAGTCAGACGCAGAAAGTTCTGCATGTTAGGGGTAAAACAAAAGGCGCGACAATTCTTATTAACAATGCTAAGTTTGTTGGCGGTTGCTTCTTCAGGAGAAAGCAACCCTGTGGTCGCCCTGCTGTTCTTCCCAATGAGCCTCTCGGTTCCCTTTCCAGACAGGCTTCATTTCTATAAAGCCATCAATAATCTCTTTTAGGTGACAGGTATGCAGCTCGGGAGGCGGAGGGGTCACGTCAAGACCGCAGCTTATGGGATGTTGTCAATGGGGATGGACAACCGTGCAGAGGCGAGCCCGGGAGCCCAAGCCACGTGTGGGTTCCACCCTGACCCCACCATCCTCACTCCCCAGGAACTCGCCGGCGTTTCCTTCCGTTCCTTTGCTGCATTCGGACAGTTCGCAGTCTCTGCGTTCGTGTGCATGCGAGAGAAAATGGGCCGCTGGAGAGGAGCGAGAGAGAGAAATAGGAAGTTGGACGTCATGCCTCTTAGAGCAATCGGGAGTGGGAATGGTTTCATTCCGTGCAAAGTGGACGTGGCTCGTCGTTAATGGGCTAGTTAGGCTCGCCTTAAAGCTGAGCAGCCACTTGCAGGCCAGACAGGAGTTGGAGGGGGGGGGGGCTGCCTGGCGCGGGACGGGAGGGTGGGGGCGGGCGAGCCAAGACGTTCCCTTCCTTTTCGGCCAGCTACATTTCTAGATGAGAAAGCTGGACACCAAAACAACTTCTTCCAAACTAGTCCTCCCCCACCTTTAAACAAATACGAATAGAAGTGATCGTGCCTTCCACCCCCCCCCCACGAGGTCAGATCTTGCCCTCCAGAAATGGCAAGGCGGTGGTGAGGAGGCCTTTCCCTCGGAATGGTCTTGGTCTGTTGCGGAATTAAGACCCGGAAGCAGGCGAGCGAGTCACGGCAGGTTACGCGCCCACACAGCCGCCGCGATATTGCTTCCGACCTGGAAGCGTGAAAGGACGCGACTGAAAACCTGAGACTGGGAAGGAGGGCGCGGACACGGGAACCCTATGAAGAAGAGGGGCGAGGTAGGGAGGGAGAGAGAGAGAGACTTGGATCGGCCTGCGGCGCTTCTAAACACCGGATCTATCTATCTATCTATCTATCTATCTATCTATCTATCTATCTATCTATCTATCTATCTATCTATCATCTATCTATCTATCTATCTATCCCCTTCCGCCACTCCGCCGCCTTCCCTTCTCGCCCGCCAAGGAAGCGCTCCTCTGGCAAGCAGCCGCCTTGTCCTGCTGCGTCCCTCCTGCCTGCCTGCCTGCGTCTCTCTCTCTCCCCCGGCTCCCTTTCCTCTCCAAGCGCTCGCTCCCTCGTCTGCCTCTGCCTCCGTCCCCGCCCGACGTTGCCTTTGCCTCTGCAGCCGCGGGAAGCGCGCCCTCCCCTCCGGCTACTCGGCGACCCAGCCGGCCGGCCCGCTCCTCCTCCTCGCCACCAACTTCCTGGCCAACTTCGCAGAGCTGCCTGGCTGTCTGCGGCCTGCGGAGACCCACGAAGATCGGACGACCCCCATTTGGCGAGCCCCCCCTCATCTCCCCGGAGATCAGGGGGCAGAAAAGGGAGGAAAGACAGGATCGGGCCCCCAGGGTTTATTTATTTATTTAGTAAAGACGCTTCTATATAACGCTAAGGGGTAGTGGCTGGTGGTTACTTCATAGGCAGAAGTAAGCCCCATAGAATTGGGGGCGGGAGGTTCTTCCCAGGTAAGTGGGTAGAATGAAGGATCCCAGCGATTGCGAATGATTCACAGAGGCGCAGGAGATTTAGCTCCGAGCCTATCTCATCACCTTATATATCGTGTAAACGTGTTTCAAGATGGAGAGGGCCCGAAAACAGTATTCCGTGGTTGGGGGTCTAGGGAGGAAGGCTATCTTCCAGCTCTGTGCTACAAACCCAAACCTTCCTTCCAACTCCCATTAATCTTTGAATAACATTACTGGGTAGTTTTGTCAGTCTCTTTCTCTCTAAACAAAACATCCCAAACAATGTTTACATCTAAGTCCCACCGAGTTTATTTACTGGAACTTCTTAGTGAGTATGCCTTAGTGTTTCAGTCCAGATCTGACAGTCTGTCAAACGCTTACAGGGCTGGCTGGATCACTCATGTATACAAGCCTCTTTTCCACGCACAGAGTTTCTTGTCATTCAGTCACCTGCAAGCAGCACACCTAGAGGCCAAATTCTATTCCCTTTTTTCCACGCATATGCCACCAGCTCATTATATATACAGATCTGTCTCTTTCTCTCTTCCACACTCACTTGAGTGGAATTTACCCTTCCAAGTTTTTGCTTGTTGATGCTGCCCCAAGATTTGTTCAAGGTTTGCAGTGAAATAGAATAAAACTTTACTGCATGTTCTGTACTGTAGGTCACTGGGATGTCAAATTCATAATACTATGCACAGAGAAAGTACATTGAATGAAAAACATGCATGCACGCACACACATTTGACAAATTTCAAGTTTTTGGATGCAGGAAGAATAGATGGATTCTAAGCCGATTCTTTGTGTCGTCCTTTTCTAGATAAGGATGCACATTCAGTTTTAATGTGACTGTGCACATAGGCACATGGGCAGGCACATATGCAGAATTCTGCAAGTGCCTCTTGTGCTGTTTATCTGTGAGTGGAGACTGAAAATTCCACTGGCCCTTGAACTGCTGGTATGTCGACAAAGCTGATCAAGTGGTGCCGTTTTTGTTCAACAGTGCGTTTTCTCTCTACTATGACCTAATGCTGTGTGCTATTGAATTTTGCAAAATACATCCATGCTTCCCTTGGGCAGAGCTAAGGTGTAAGAGTTGATGACTAACAAAGGTAATATAGATTAGAATCAATTCACCTTATCTGGTAAAAAAAGTAACAACATTGTGTCAGCGGTGTGAACATCCTCTCATCAAATGACACAATATAATTTGATTAGTTAAATAAATAATCAGCTATGTCCAGACATATAGGTCACCTACTTGCAAATTAGATTACTCTGTTTACTTACAGGCAGCACCTTGATTAGTAAACACTTAGGTTCTTTTTCCTTTCCTTTTTCGTATCTTCTATCCTGCCTGGCTGTTAAGACAGAACTTCTAATTTTTAGGAGTTTAACATTTGTACCAAATGTGCCCTGGCTGTATTATACTCATTCTTATGTGACAGTGTATTTATCTGCTGTCAAATCTAAATAAAAATAGAATAAAATGTAAAACAAATAAGCATGATCTTATGACTACTTTTTCTGAAGCATATGCATGATAGAAGCCATTGTATTCTATACTTATGATCCAAGTGGTGATTCTTATTGTAGCTAAAACAGCAACATCCATGCATAAAGAGGAAGAAGTCAGCAGGCTTGAGGAAACCCAAATTTGGCAGGAAGTCCTTTTTTTGGGGGGGGGATCTCTCACACAAAGCAGTTCAACAAATACTAAACATGCTCGGGGGTACAGAATGCTGACTGTTGAAGCAGGAAATGGAAAACGATGTGAGGGAGGGAAATAAGAATGGAGTATTCTGGAAACGACCATGGCTGGCTGCCCAAAATCCTGAACAGTAACGCTTGTCACTGCAACATTTTGTTGCAGGTTCAACTTGTCTAATAATATTGTTATGAGTGGTGTTAGTGTTAGTTGGATGTGGTGGTATGAGGAAAACATAACTGTTATAGAAAGGAGAGTTCCTGGATGCCAAGATCCAAGTTTGGGGCATACTCTTTGATGAGAGAACAACCCCCCCCCAACAGAGATTTTTAAAAATCACAAAATGTGCAGCAAAGTAATGCATGGAAATGTAGGCTGCTAGACCTTTAAAATATGTGCCCTTTAAAGTGAGTTCCAAAGTTCCCCTATTTCTCTAGCATAGGAAAAGACCACATATTTGGTAAGTTAAAAATGGTTTACTTACAAACTCTCCAAATGTCAGATTCATGTGCTTTTCCATACAGCATTCAGAAAAAAGCTGCCCAGGCAGTAAAACTTGGCTTAGTTACAAAGTGGTGAAAGTTCCTAAGTTATTAGTATAGGAACTCAAGAGGGGCTTGTGAGAGCCATGCAGTCTGAGCAACCAGACTCAAGCCTCTTTACATGCTGAGCTTTTCAAGTAGGCTGGAAGTTGAACAATAGGCTTGATTACTCATTTCCTCCCAAGATAAGGGGAAGCAACATAGCTAAGCCTGGCAGGACAGCTTACTCTATGATATTAACCCCTTCATTCATTAATTGTGCATGCAGTTGTTGTAGTTGCCTGAGAAGGGGTCTGTGGGATAACTAGCCTAATATAACCAACATGCTTAAGTCTAATTAATGATGAAGGGGTTAATGCCGAAGGAACGTGGCCCTAAGAAAAGAAAACGTAGCCCACCCCAACTGAATGGATTAGGGGGTCAGTGAAGATCACAAAGCAGTTTATTGGTTTTTTGTTTCATTTTGTTTATGAATTCCGTCCTATGAAACATCTCAAAGTGCTATAATAACCTGGAAACCGAACAACAAAATTTAATGGAGTAGTGCAGTGTAGTGGTTAGAATGCTGGACTAGAACCTGGGAGGTCAGGGTTTATATTCCCACTCAGCCATTAAGCGCATGGGGGGACCTTGGGCTAGTCGCTGCCTCTTAGCCTAACCTACCTCACAGAGTTGCTGTGAGGATAAAATGGGCAGGGGAAAAACCATGCACTTTGGGGAAAAGGTGGGATGTAAATCAAATCAACCAACCAATCAGATAAAGCATCAAAATCCATAAAATGGGATTCTACTCATTCTATACACTTCAACTCACCCAATACTCGCATAAATTCTGCACCCAGAAACACTCCCATCCCTCTGTCACCCTACACCTGCATACATGCACTCATATTTGTAAAACACACCCTCCTTCACTCTTAACAATTAAGGGGCCCCACCAATCCCCTGGCTACTTATACAAAAAGACTGTATAACGACACTGGCAGCCTAAGAGGATGTGGCTAAAACCAAATTTAATCTAGGACTCCACCGATCCCAATCGAAACCTTACACCATTCGCCCAAACATTCATTCGCATAGGGCTATTGTCTATGGGAGAGGAACCGAGCTCTTGCCCACATTAATCAGTCACCTGTTCCCAACTCCCACCTGAGAAATGGCCCCATGTGAGTTTTCTATGGGGGGGGGGGGAGATGGTTTCATTTATGTGATCTCCCCCTCCCCCACCGGAGCATGAAATGGTTCAGTGTTAGGTGAAGTTTCATGTGATGTTTCTGAATGTTAACATCAGCCCTTTAAAACTTGGATGTCTGGGCTGAAGAGGACAAGTCACACACACACACACACACACACACACACACACGGAAAGAAAGTGGCAAGCTGAGAGAAGAGCATGGTGTCTGTGTGGGGTTGCAGGCTGGGTGATGTGCTGCTGGAACAGGCCCATGAAGAAGACACCGGCTGGTTTTCAACAACGCACAGGAACCCAAAACAGGATGGGTTCAAGGGTAACCATCAGAATCTGATCTTTCCCTAGTTTGGGGTAGAAGGTAGGTACCATTTTAGGGCAGAGAGACTAGGTACATGAGATAAATATTTGAAAGCACTGCACATGCAGAACAACATACAACGGATTCCATCCATTCAGAAAGTTGTTGTGGTGAACTGGAGTGAAGACCTGCCCTTACTTGGGTAGAAATAGAAAAGGAACAAGGACTGAAAATGAGAAGATTATGCTTTTCAGACAGTGGATTTGGACAGCGTATGGAATGTGGGATAAAAAGGACAGTGTAGGATTTAATTAGTGGTGACCAAAGTTCTTTTCCTACTACAGAGGGGAGTATTTATAATTTTAACAATTTTTAACACACACACACAAAATGATAGAACAATCCAAAGTTGGGCGAGAGCTGCTCAAAGCCATTTATTTAGCTGTTCATAAACAGGTTGCAAGTGCTTCAGGCCATTTGTACTGCTGAAATAAATATCAAAGAAGGGAGGGGTAAAACAAAATCCATCTGAAACACCCACTTCTGCTTTTTAAGGCCCTCACTAGCTGACAGAGAGTCAAAATGAATTTTTTAAACAAAATTTGAAGTGTTCATGATACAACTACACAATCGTGCACTTTGCTGAGTGTATGTGTATTCTGTGCTTTTGCTAATGTCACCTGACAACACTTTCATTCAAGGTAAGGCAACATGGCAGAAAAAGTATTGACTTTCTGTTTTTCTGTCAGTGAAATGTATAAAATGCTGTGGGTTTTTCCCCCTTCTCCTGGACAAAATTGATAAAGTATCACCTTTGGATTGTGAACATTTACTTAAATTGTGCAATAATACTCTCATATTGTGGGCTTGGCTATTATAGCAAAATCTTCGCCATTATTGAGATCAAAATCAATTGATCAGTCAATCATCCTGTCTGTTTTCCTCTCCTTGCAGAGAAAATGGAAGAGAAAACAAACTGAGCCCTGTCTTTCTTTATATTATCTGGTGTGGAATTAGTTTCTTGTTTTATTTTTGCTTTTAAAAAGGTATTCATACAAACACTTTTATGATTTGAGTATACAAGGTTTAAAATGACTGAATTTATTTTTTTTCAAAACAAGAAGAACACTAACCACGCACACATGCACACACACACATTAATTTGAGCCATGAAAGGTTGTGATCCTTGCCGATTCCCACATTGCACTCAGATGGATGAAGTAGCATCAAGAAAACTGCACATTCCAAGAGTAGGAACATCTGAAGATTAGTAGATAATGGACCTCCGTGTGAAAGAGTAGCTATTGAATCCAGACCCATTACACAACAATGCAGAGCATCTGAGCGTGCATCTGAACCCTCTGGAGAATCAGCTCATCAACTAGCCAGGATTCTTTACTTCCTAGTAAAACCTTGCTAAGGAAACATCAGATCTGCACACAAGCAACAGTGTCATAAGAGTACATGGCACCAGGGCAGAGTGCTTATCCTTTAAGCATTATCCATACTATGTGCTGAGAAGCAGGACACACATTCTGAACTGTGTTCAAGTAGAAGTAAGTTGTCTTCTTCTCCTTGGAGCAGGGTCTAGGAGATATTGTGCTTGAGATGAAATGATATAGTCCCACATCCTGCTTTCACCCCACCTGATTCTGGAGCTAACTGCCAGTTATTACTGCTTATTATTATTATTTCAAAATTATTTCAAAAATATAAAACCACAAAATACATAATCAAAATACAGTGGTACCTCAGGTTAAGTACTTAATTCATTCTGGAGGTCCGTACTTAACCTGAAACTGTTCTTAACCTGAAGCACCACTTTAGCTAATGGGGCCTCCTGCTGCTGCTGTCTCGCTGCCGGAGCACGATTTCTGTTCTCATCCTGAAGCAAAGTACTTAACCCGAGATAATATTTCTGGGTTAGCGGAGTCTGTAACCTGAAGCTTATGTAACCTGAGGTACCACTGTAAAAACAACAAGAACAACAACAACAGCATAATAATAATAATAATAATAATAATAATAATAATAATAATTTATTATTTATGCCCATCTGGCTGGGTTTCCCACTCTGGGCGGCTTCCAACTGAATATTAAAAACAATACAGCATCAGACGGCCTTCAGTTGTCTTTTAGAAGTAAAATAGTAGTTTATTGCCTTGACATCTGATGTGAGGGCATTCCACAGGGCAGGTGCCACTACCGAGAAGGTCCTCTGCCTGTAACCTCACTTCTCGCAGTGAGGGAACCGCCAGACAGCCCTCGGCGCTGGACCTCAGTGTCTGGGCTGGATGATGGGGATGGAGATGCTCCTTCAGGTATACTGGTCCGAGGCCGTTTAGGGCTTTAAAGGTCAGCACCAACACTTTGAATTGTGCTTGGAAACAATAAGCCACCCCCCACATATTAAATGGGCATTGGGTGTGTATTGCCACCTGTTTGCATGTGTCTAGTGAAACTGAGGGTTAGTCTGCCAGTACGTTTTGCTGCCTGAGGCAAAGGACAAGATGATGCTGGCACTTCAACTCTGTTGATGGGAAAACACCCTCTAATGTGCCTGAGGGCAGCAGGCTTGCTTTAGTGGGTGCAGAGCAGGTCACATGGCACACCCAGCATTGTCCTCCAACATCTTGCCACCACCTCCCAGTCACCCCCAGCATTTTTATTGTATCCTATAATGTCCGAGACTAAAAGACCTTTAGTCCTCATCCTAAAACATCCTGCGCCAGTACATCAGTTGGAGTGCAGTAACAATTACATCACTGCAACGCAACCCCCCCCCCACCGTGTTGTTGCATTGGCATCAAAGGCAAATGTGCTAATATGAAAGCTAAGGTTTAGGTTGTTTGCCGCTTAGAGATATTTATGTTGTTGAAAAGGACTGGAGCAATTCCTGCTAACACTTAACAAGGATAATCTATTTCAAAAGATGTATTAATCTTATTTACATATCTCCGCAGATACTGAGCTCCCCCAGTGAGCAAATGTTGTTTTAGAATTAATATAAACTTATGGCGCATTGCACTTTCAACAGTAAATGAAATAATAAAGATATGGGAATAAAATCCTTTCTCAGCTCTAGGGAACTCACTGATGAAATAATCTGCAAATAAGATTAAAAGATTTCAGTACCACTAAGATTGCCTCTCGTGACCTTAAATGTCACCCAACTCAGAGTTAATATGGCACGCTGTATTTATTTATTTTATTATTATTAATCAGTCTTGTAAGACATAAAGATCACTTATTATTATTTTGCAGGAGTGCTGTTTGTGAATCAAGTTTCATCGTGTGAAATGAACATTTCCATGTTGGAAGTAGGACCTGAGCTATGAAATAATGAATGCTCTTCATGGAAGGAGGCTCTGGAGGAGAGATGGTTCTTTAATGTGGCACACAAAGGCATAATAGGATGCAGCAGACAGAAATCTGTTGCCAGACAAATTCATAGTACAGAGAAAGCACAAACTCTGAGAGTAATTAAGCCCAAGAGCAACCTTAGGTGTTTGTGTTTCCCACAGAATTCAATTAAAAAACAAGCCTCAGAATGGTGGCTAAAACTGTTAAGATGGAAAGGTTTCCTAGAAATTCTTGGAATTACACAGCTTTTGCTGGCCAGCATTATCTCAGATCAGATGGTCATAATGGGCTCGAACAAGATTATGGAACTGAGAGCTTGAGGGCCAAACTAAATGGGATAGGGCCAGCTGCATTGGGTCAGCCCCATTTATGCATAGATGTAATTGTTACCATAAAGCATTGGGAGCTGAACCCCACTGCCCTCTGTTGCTTCAGGCAAACTTTCCGCTGTCTAGTGAACAATGCTGGCAAAGCCTTGGAGAAAAGTGCCTAAAGTAGTGAGGTATGGTGAAGCAGGGTTCCTCTTCCATCATCTATGAACATCTTTTGTTGTAAAAACTATTCTCCCTGGCGCCTGCTGCATGTACAGACAGATGCTGTGCTCCTGGAGGAAGTGCAGAGGAAGGTTTAAAGCTGGAAGTTGCATAGAAGGCTCACAAGCTACTTCCATCTCCCTGTGTTTAAACACAGAGCTATATGGCAAGCAAGCTGTAGCATTTTGGTGCCGAAATCCATCTGTCTCTGATTCTCCCAACAAGACAGAATAGGCAGATGGGTGTTTAGGGTCACAGCTAGACTTTTCCCACACACAATTGTTGATTATCTTGGGGTAGTGTGTGTTTGGTCTATATCATATGGCCTTCTTCATGGGCCAAGTCAATAGAAATCCACAATGGGTCAAAGTGATTTTTTTCTTTTAATCAGTTCACTGACACAACTTTGGAGCAAGCCAGCATGGATATGGAGGAAAGAGATTTCAGGAAGGTAAGTACACCAAAGCAATTCTTCTAGGATGACGTTTTCACACAGACTCAAAGCAGCTCCAACTGGCTGGGCAAGACGTCTGAGAAGAAGCCATCTTCAAAATCCACAGCTGAATCAGTGTGGAGGAGTGGTATAAGCTTGGCTGTGAGGGCTTGAGAATATTGTTGTTCACCCTGACCCATGGCAGAGTAACCCATATCAGGAGTGTCCAGGGCCGAACCAAGATGTTTTGCTGCCTGAGGTTGAGCAGCAAACAACATACGTGCCGAAGTCAAGAACCATAGCACTTGAGGCCAGTCAAGTTATTCTGGTAGCTGAGGCAGAAAAGTCTACAAACACCTCTGCTGTTCCCTGGCACACACCAAATAATAAATTATTATTTGTTGACCTTTCAGGACACCCAAAAGTGGCAACCTGAGGAGACTACCTCACTCTGCCTAATGACATGGTCGGCTCTGTGAATGGCCAAATGCTTGGTATCATCTGCCTCAGACTGGGAAGTGGTTAGATTAATTGGATTCACATGTATGCATCCCCCCATATATCTTTTATAAAGGGGTGGCCCAGTCTCTTGTCCTGTTTCAGTGACACAGGGGAAATATACACTGTTATCATATCATTTGTCTTTCCTGCTGTATAATGTCATTTGCATTCCTGATTAGTATTTGGATATTTATTCATGAACAGTGCTTGCAATGATAATGACAATAGTAAAAGTTTTAGAAATTGCTATGATGAATCAGAATTCTTGTAAGCAGCAACTGTGAACGGCAAAGTGGGATGAATAACAGTTTAGCAACAATAATTTAATATGAACTCATCTCACATAAAACTAAACTCAGATAATGCATGGCTGAGGATAGAGTTTGTAATGATGGTGCAAAAAAAATAATTCCCAGAATTATTAAAAAAAATTATAGTGCCTTCAGAGAAAACTCATAACAAATAATTAGATAACAGTTTCAAGTAAATTGTCTGAAGTATACCAGAAAGTGATTATAGCTTTCAATTCCTTTTGAAACATATGAAGTGATTTACAATGCAGTTGGGAGGAGCATAAAGCCATAGGCAAAAAAGCAATGAAGACATATAAATTGCTGTGTCACACTTTAGTAGATTAGGTCTTGAACCCTTGGACTTCCCTTTTCTCAATGTTTGTTACAGATACTGAAAAAAAGGGACCATGCTTTCAAATTTATTTTATTTTTATTTCATAAAATTTATATACAGCTTGATTGTAAAAAAAACGTACAAAGTGGTTTAGAGCACAACGTGGGGAACTCTTTTCAATCTAAGGGCCACATTCCAAGCAGGCAGCCTTCTGAGGGCCACATGTCCAAAGTGGGTGGAGCAACAGATGTGACTTTGTACAATCAAGAGGCATTCATACAGTTTGTTCATCCAAGTAAAAAATAAAACTGGATGAAGATGTGAAGGGTGTGACTTAGTGAGGAGGTGTGGCCTATGGAAAATAATGAGGTCCAGATAGGGAAGTTCAGAGGACTGCATGAGGTCCCCTGGGTCACAGCTGCCTTGTTGTTGTTGTTTAGTCATGTCCATCTCTTTGTGATCCCATGGACCAGAGCACGCCAGGCACTCCTGTCTTCCACTGCCTCCCGCAGTTTGGTCACACAGCTGCCTTAGATACATTCAAATTGAATGGAAGCATTGCTATAAGAACCTGCCTAGTCATTTCTCTCTCTAACTCCCCTAGTCTGTGTTCAGGACTTTATTAGACACTGGGCTGTTTTGAATTATGTGTACCAACACCACTTGTGGAGCACTTACTCCCCTGTAGGACCAATCCACCCGGAATAATATTTCTCTGCCTAAACCATGAGATATTCACTTATTCTTGAAAACTAATACACACAGTATGCTAAACAGCAATGGAGAAAGCAATCTAATGTTGGAAGCGAGTGAGAAATAACAAGAGATCCAACAAATTATTATTATATATTATATAATGAATTGAACAATTTGTTCCTTCACTGCTCTGCAAAAGTACAAGAGCTGAATGTCAGAAATGGACTTACGTGTTTGTAGACTTCATTTTAGTTATGAAAGAAGACTGAGGGGGTTAATATATTCCTTCAAAGAAAGGTGTGACAAGGCTGAAGGTTTTTTTTTCTTTTCTTAAAAACCCTTCAAGTAACAGACTTTATATTAGCTCTGAAGGAAGGAAGGTTGATGTGTGGCTCAGCTCCTTATTTGGGTTTAGTCAAGATTATTACATTAGCGCAAGCTCTTTATTTTTGATGTCTGTCCGAGTGGCCATATGCTCATTCTTAGAGCACGACAAGAATGCCCCCTTTGATTGTCTTAATATAAGCCAGGCTGTAGTTTGAGAAAGTCAGTGATAAGGAAAGTAACTTTTTTTTTTTTTTGTATGGAAAGAGTGTAGTTTAGGTAATTGACACAAATATAATTAGTCTGTTTCTCTTTGGAAATTATTTAACTCAAAATGATCAATAATTATTCTCGTTCTGAAACTAGGATGATTTTTTATTTTGACCACAAGTATAGCTTTGCACATTTCTCCTCTGTATTTCTATTGAAACAAATTAAAGCTTCACACGTAAATTGCACTGAGTGAATATGTTGTGGTGCCAAACAAGTACGATGCGAAGGAGCTAATTATTGTGAGGAAAATTGTGTTTGCACGTTAATGCTGTGGGAGGAGTTCTGTACTTTCTGGCAATGCTTTCAATTTTGCTTGAATGCCAATGCTGTAAGTCGAGCTCAATTTGTACACAAAGCTGGTGTGTTTCACACAGATGCAGAAGGGATGCAGCAAATGGGATGATATGCACATTGACATTGCAGTGCTTCTCTGGGTGTTGCTCAATGTACTTGATGGAAGCTTCTGCCATTGTGTCTGAAACCCTG
This sequence comes from Podarcis raffonei, assembly GCF_027172205.1. NCBI lineage: Eukaryota > Metazoa > Chordata > Lepidosauria > Squamata > Lacertidae > Podarcis > Podarcis raffonei. Next base: position 57,001,559 of record NC_070608.1, on the reverse strand, counting down.
CCAGTCGGTGTAGACCAGGCTTCCTCAACCTCGGCCCTCCAGATGTTTTGAGGCTACAATTCCCAACATCCCTGACCACTGGTCCTGCTAGCTAGGGATCTTGGAAGTTGTAGGTCAAAAACACCTGGAGGGCCGAGGTTGCAGAAGCCTGGTGTAGACAATATAGAGCTAGATGGATCAGTGGTTTGACTCAGTATAAAGCAGCTTCCTGTGACATTGACCTGTTTGAGTCCTTGCAGTGTTAACATCTGCACTTTGCTATGACACAACCAGAAGTGCCTCATCAGCTGTCCTCAGTTATTACTATACTATTCTGGGACTGTTGATAAATTGGGTGTGCACGGCTGTTCTTTGGGGGATGTGTGTGGAGAGAAAGAGAAAGAGAAAGAGAAAGAGAAAGAGAAAGAGAAAGAGAGAGTATGATAAATCAACACAGCTGCCTGCATTTTTGGACTCTCTGTGACTCTTTGATGAGCTCCTGCACATCAAAATTTACCACCATTCCACTGTTCATGAGGTGATTTTAACAGTCACCTCCAGGTAACAGTCTTCCTCCAACTTCCTTATCCCTCCCACAAGCTCATCCACCTTGATTTTCAAGGTTTGTCATTCATGCGGTGCCAGGAGATCCACTCACCATATGCCTTGCAGAAGTATTAAAGAAAAGCACCTCATGGAGCAGAGAGGGCAATATTTTATGACATACAGCTTATATTTTTCCAAGAGGGAGTATCATTCTGTGTTTAGAAATACATCATTACAGTATATTATCAGCATGCTGTAGTCATTTCTTCATTTCTTTCCTTTTATGGTCCAGTCTCATTTGAAAAAAACAACAACACTTTAATTGGACATTCTGTCGTGAGCTGTCTCCATTAACACCATCTCGGAAGATCTCTGTCACAGGCAGTTGCCAGTTAGTGAAGTTTCACAAACATATCTTCATTATTTATGCATGCTGTGCTTTATTACCAACACCAGGTGTGAGCTAGGAACACTTCGCTACACACAGGCAACTAAAGAGGTCAAATGTCGCTGTTAAAAGCAATAACGATTAACAAACAGAACAACAAAGGTGCATTCTCACGTGAGCAGCTGGGTTCGCTGCTTCCTTAGCACTGTCATGCTCACATTTTTATAGTAGTGAGCCCCCAACACCTTCCCCCCACTATTAATTTATGACAGGAAGAATGCAGGATGTTTTGGGGTGAACACAAGGCACCCACTTACTTTTAGAGTCCCTCAAGGACTCAGGGCAGTTTTCAAGATTTCTTCACATCATTTGACAGTCTTATAAGGAAGTTTACGCCAAGAGGTAATTGTTATGTATTGAAGTTCTCACCCTGGCCACCAGGGGTATTGTGTATATAGTTTTCACTCAGGTCCACGTCAGTTAATTTAGGCGGGAAACCCTGGGTTGTTGTTGTTACAATGTTGACAGCCGACTGCCTATAAAAGCAGGCCAGCTGAGCTGTTTGCTGTTCAGTTCAGTTCCAGCTTACTTATAAAGAACTACTGGGAGAAATCTCTGTGTCATCTGCTTTGTCAACCCACTACTTAATAGCAATGACTGGTCTATAGCTATACGAGAGCCAAAGTGGTGGTTCACATTGGGACTGTGATGCTGGGGCCATCTATCTATCTATCATCTATCTATCATCTCTCCCTCATGTTTCCCCAGAGACTTTTCTCCTTTGTGTGCCTCCTCCTCAAGAGGTCTGGAGGGTGGCAGCACGAGAACAGGCCTTCTCTGCAGTGGCTCCCCGCCTGTGGGATGCTCTCCACAGGGAAGTTCACCTGGTGCCTTCATTATACACCTTTAGGCGCCAGGCAAAAATGTTCCATTTTAACCAGGCCTTTGGTTGATTTGATTGACATCCTATGGCCTTTTAAAATGTGCCCTTTTTTATTTTGATTATATATTTTGTGGTTTTATATTTTGATTTTGTTCTTTGAACTGCCCTGAGACCTCCGGGTATAGAGCAGTATATAAATTCAAAATTAAAAATAATAAAAATTAAATGTTCCCCCAGTTACAATTCTCATGCTATATGCCTCATAGGGGGACCCTTAATTATATTGTAAGTGCATCTGTGGTCCCCAACTCTGTGAGTAGGTCAATGGAAGAGCACCTGCGCTGCATTCGTAAGGTCCCAGGGTCAAACCTCAGCATCTCCTGCCAGGGCTAGGAAGTTCCTCAGCTACTGCTAGTCAGTGTAAACATTGCTGAGGCAGAAGGACCAATAGTCTGACTTGGTATAAGGCAGTTTCCTATGTCCCAATAGTAACTGGGGGAGGAATTTTAATTGGGAAAAGCATGCATTTAAATGTGGATTACGATCCTTATTTGGACTGGTCGCCCAGCAGCTGTATTTTTATTTTTACAGAGATAATTTATTTGTTACTTAAATTTCTACACCTCCCAAAAGAAGCCCAGGACGGCAAACAACCAAGCAGCAAAAGAATATGATTAAAAATAAAATAAATGAAAATGCTGAGAACATCTTTAAACATTTTGAAAACAGCCACATAGTCTCACAGATAGGAGCAGTATTTTAAAGCCATGAAACAGGAATGAACAGGAAAGTTTTAAAAATTCTTCCTGAATGTTAATAGTAAGGAGTCAAGTACACCTCATCAGGGACAGCATTTCACAAACGGGTCTGCCCTGTTTTCCCATAGGAAGATTCTAATCACAGATAGTCTGCATCATCTAATTTTGTACCCTGAACTTCCTAGATAAGCAGGGATCTGAACGGGGATCTTCTGTATCCCAATTCGTATTGAATGTGCTGTAGTGGTTAGAGTGCTGGACAAGGACAGGAGAGACCTGGGTTCAAATCCCCACTCAGCCATGAAGCCCACTGGGATGGAATCTACACACATATTAAAAAAAACGCTGTGAAAATGCTTTTTTAAAAAACGTTTTGAAAAATATATTGAATTTGCCATAGCTCACATTCGCCATCTAGTGTCACATTTGTATATTGCACTTTACAACACATTTAGAATGTTTTATTTGCAGCTGTAGAGCTGAATCTTGAACCAGTATTGAATTCCTTGGAGGAATGTCACAACGTCACATGCCTGATAACTGGACTGCTTGTTGAATTTTGATAAGGTAAATTACTGGTAAGGAGAATCCCATTTCAGTACAAACAGCTGGTCCTAGCATGAAGTTTGCTGGATATGAGATCACTTTTAGAACTAATTCAAAGAGCACTTACACACTGAACAGCTACGCTGTGTGGTTGTCCAGATAAGCCAACATCCAGATAAGCTGCCCGTCATGCATATGTCCATCAAAAACAAAGGGACTGCAGTTAGTTGCAACTAATTTTCCCTGTGGACTTTGGTGTAATTCTTTGGTGTAATTCTAGTAAGCAACAAATCAGTGATAATCCTGCTTCTAAATTGTCCCACTGCAGATAGGGGAATCACATGACACTATGCAAAACAAACAAATAAATAGCCCTACTCCATATGGTGCTGGAGGAGACTCTTGAGAGTCCCATGGACAGCAAGAAGATCAAACCTCTCCATTCTTAAGGAAATCAGCCCTGAGTGCTCACTGGAAGGACAGATCCTGAAGCTGAGGCTCCAATACTTTGGCCACCTCATGAGAAGAGAAGACTGCCTGGAAAAGACCCTGATGCTGGGAAAGATTGAGGGCACAAGGAGAAGGGGATGACAGAGGACAAGATGGTTGGATAGTGTTCTCGAAGCTACCAGCATGAGTTTGACTAAACTGCGGGAGGCAGTGGAAGACAGAAGTGCCTGGCGTGCTCTGGTCCATGGGGTCATGAAGAGTCGGACACGACTAAATGACTAAACAACAACAACCCATAGTAAACTAGCATGTTAAGGGACTAAATCAGGTTAGAACTCTTCTTCCTCACATCTCCAACTTGGTGGTGACAATGTATTTTGGACTACAATTCCCATCAAACATAGGCAGCAGAACTGTAGTCCATGTTCTAGAGGAAGAGTCAATCTAGTCTGAAGTGGGACAGTTCAGAAACAGAGGATCAGCTCAAACATTCTCTTCAAAAGGGACATTCACTTATTCTGAGGAGAATCCTAGAAATTTGTCCCTCGATACAGCTCCATGAAAAGTTGACTCAACGCACTTTTGAAATCTGTCATAGAGTGCTTTCCTGAGAACCTAATGTTTATTATTGTTATTGTTATTATTATTATTATTATTATCCTCCGTGCTTTTTTTCTAATAAAAATGTTTAGGTGTACTCTAATTTTCCTACTCATATTGAAATACTGCTCCTCAATGAGGTCAAACTTAGATTCACAAAATGTTTAGGGGTATGCTTACTACTGCGTCCTCCCAGAAAAAAAGCACTGATAATCCTTAGCTTTATTTTTCAGGGTCTAAAATACGTACATATAACAAAGAATCCCCATAGAGAGGAGATATGGTATCTAAAGGGCTGTCATGTGGAAGTTGGAGCAAGTTTGTTTTCTCTTGCTCCAGAGGTTAGAACCTGAACCAGTGGATCCAAATTACAAGAAAGGAGATCCCAACTAAATGTGAGGAAGAACTTTCTGTTGGTGAGAGCTGTTCAACAGTAGAACAGACTCCCTCAGAAGGTGGTGGGCTCTCCTTCCATGGAGGTTTGTAAGCAGAGGTTGGATCGCCATCTGCCATGGATGGTTTAGTTGATATTCCTGCATTGCAGGGGGTTGGACTAGATGACCCTCAGGGTCACTTCCATCTCTACAATTCTACGATTCTATGATTCTACCTCCACACCTCAAGAAACTTTCAATGCATATGCAGGGTAAATAATGTAGTCAAACATTAAGCAAACATTATGTAAATAGTTTAGAACTAATTACACCAGGTGTCTTCTACTCTCCATCTTAACAGGTTGTCCCAGAATGAGCCATGGGGGATGAGCAAACAGCATGTCCTTTCCAGTGTACTGAATCAACTTGCACCACAGAGGTGAGAACTTTATGTTATTCTAGAACTCACCCTACAATATCACTTCTGATTTGTGCTAGTGGGGTTTACATCACAGCTTAAGCCAAAGGCAGCTCGTTTTCTCCCAAGGTTGGTTCTTTCTGAAGTGTAGTGGTTAAGAGTGGTAGACTCTTAATCTGGTGAACCGGGTTCGCGTCTCCGCTCCTCCACATGCAGCTGCTGGGTGACCTTGGGCTAGTCACACTTCTCTGAAGTCTCTCAGCCCCACACACCTCACAGAGTGTTTGTTGTGGGAGAGGAAGGGAAAGGAGAATGTTAGCTGAGACGCCTTCGGGTAGTGATAAAGCGGGATATAAAATCCAAACTCCTCTTCTCCTCCTCCTCCTCTCATTTATGCACTGGTACCAATGGCACCTTTATCAAGGTATGAGTACTGGGTCTTCATTTTTACCAAAAAAGCAATGTCTCTGTCTCCATTTACACTTACCGGTATTTCTAATCCTGGCCGTTGGATTAGGTTCTCTTTCCCCCAATACAACTGTACTAATAATACTTCAAAACTGAGCACAAGTGTTTTGAATAAGCTATTATGTTGCTTTCACATTATCATATTGTTTGCTGTAATATGTGAAAGAATAAAAAAAAAGTAATTAGAGAATGGTGCTTAGGTCATAGCCAAACTGGCATACTAAATGCATAATAAATGTCTACTTTGCTTTTAATTAAGCAGCGTCTCCTTAAAGGTTTTTAATCACTAGTTTGGATAAGTGGGATTTGCAATGATTGTTAAGATACTGTGGAGAGTGGTTGAAAACATGCACCTGCATGCAGTTAGAAAGGGGAGGGTTATGGATAATATTATGTAGAGAAGAAAGGAAAGCTTTCTTAAAGTGTAGTTAGTATGATGGATAATATCATAATTCATAGTAAAATACGGAAATCCTTTTAGCGTACTTTGTCCTAATGTTCGGCTTAAAAAAAACAACACCAACCCTCTGTAATTTATGGAGTACGTACTTATGGCACAACTATTTACCAAACCAATTGCATAATGTATTGTAGAGGAACAGAATAAAATATGTATCCACTGATCTCCGTGACTGTGGGGCTTTGATTGGGGCTGGCTTTAGGTCTGAGCAAAATGCCCTGGCTGTTTTACTTCCTCTGTGGGCAGGCCTCTTAAGATTTGTTTGTTTGTGTGTGTGTGTGTGGTGTGGCACCTTGTAACACACACAGTAAAGCGGTGAGCTTTTTTAAAAAAAAACAAAAACAAAAAACAAGTACGAGGAGAGGGAAAGCTTCCTTCTAGCTACCATTTTGTCTTTCTCAAAATGTACTGGACTGATGCAACAGCCGTGGATTGTGAGGAAAAGAAAATGGTGACCTCCCCACCAGCTTTGGGGGTGGGAGAAGGGTAGGCAGCTGGCCACTCAGTGGCCCTGCTTGGCAGCTTCCCAGGGATGTGGAAGGTCTTAGGTAAAGGTAAAGGGACCCCTGACCATTAGATCGAGTTGTGGCCAACTCTGGGGTTGCGGCGCTCATCTCGCTTTACTGGCCGAGGGAGCCGGCGTACAGCTTCCGGGTCATGTGGCCAGCATGACTAAGTTGCTTCTGGTGAACCAGAGCAGCGCATGGAAACACCATTTACCTTCCCGCCAGAGCGGTACCTATTTATCTACTTGCACTTTGACGTGCTTTTGAACTGCTAGGTTGGCAGGACTTAATCGGAGCTTATTCGTGCAAGGATGTTGAGAACAGGAATTCCCCTCACCATTTTCAGCCCATGCACATTAGCCCCAAACATCTGAATACAGAGTCGGTGTCATGTTTAGTAGCTCCCTGCCCCATTCACCAGCCCATATATATGCGGAGGAATAGCAAGTCCATCTTCTGGAGACCAGGTGGGCATGCCGCATGTGTCTGTGCCTTTTGAATTTCACACTAGCCATGTGAAGCTTTTCCACTGGAACTCTGTAGCATCATGTTTAAACCAGACCTTTGTAATTAACTTATGCACAACTCTCTGAGGCCCAAAGCAGAAATGCATCTTTACTTTTTATGATAATTATTGGGATTGCAGCAGGTGGGGAGGCAGAGATTAACCCATTCCTCTCCTGTTGAGGTGCTGAGGAAAATCTATTCTCTGAAGCTGCCATTTGCATTGGGAGGGAATCCCAGAATAGGAGGAAGGTTTTTATCCCTGACAGACTCGGTTCATTCCAAGTCAGCTGGGCAGTGGAAGACAGACCAAAGAAGCAAAGAGAGACTTTGCCAAGATAAGGGGCAGCAAATTTGTAAAAGGGTGGTTGATATGGAGAAAGGCAGTGGCAAAGGTTCTGTGATAAAGAACAAATAAGGGCAAGCCTTTGTCAGGAAAGGGGGGGGAGAGAGAATATTCAGGGGGCTGGAGCAACTCAGGAAATCAGGATGAATGCTCATGGTTGTATAACTGCCCCATGAATGAATTAGGATGAATGCTCAATAATGGGCAGACATAGTCAAACCTCCACATAAGCTTTGTGTAACAAATCAAGGTGAATGCTCAATAAACAGACCAACATCTGGAACCCTATGACCCCATTCACCCACGAAAACATTATCAACAATTTCTGTATGGGAGTTATCATTTCCCCCAACTGTGTGGTCAAATGACTGGGATTCCCCACTCCCTGTCTTCCAGACCCACATCTCTGTGAGAGAGCTAGTGCAGTTAGTTTTGTGCGTTGCCAGTTTTTCATGGACATATGTACTGCAATTCAAGCCAATATGAAATAATGTGGAAAGAACCTGAAACGGAAAATTAGGAATGACACATTCAAGATAAAGGGGCTCAGCCACAGAAACAGTGTCTGATGAAGATTTAGAGTGATGGCTGAGCCATGTGAATTGTTTATCCATTCTGCCATGGTATTGCTGCAAGCCAAGAGTGGTGTAATAATTTATTTGGAAAACCACAGTTTAGTACAGTGAGGGGGAAAAAGTAATCTAGTACAGCTTTGACAGGCCAGGCAGATAGATATGAAAAAGAGAAACAGATCTATTTCTTGAGATTTGGGCTACAATTATGAATGAATAGGCAGGAACAGTAATGTATGAGTTGCTGGCCTACAGATTTGTTTTTTGCTATCCCTCACATAGGCAGCTATATGTACTTCTTCAGGGCTTTAAAAATAGATAGTTATATATCGTGTGTGTGTATGTCTGTGTATATATTGCATTTTCTGGTTTTTACTGCTCGATTCATATACCAGTGATTGCCTTGTTTACAGTACCCCTTTCATTACAATGGGAAAAGCAGGGATTTCTGCATTAGTTGTAAGGATGTGAAAATGCTGCTGGTGACCGTGGTACTATTGCTTCCTTTATATTTTTGGAATCTTCCTTTGAACATTTTCTTCCCACATTTTCCGTGTTCTCTGTGATACAGTTTTCTCCACTAGGATCAAGCCGTTTTCATGCTTAAGACAAGTGAAGGGAAGGGAAGACAAGGGAAGAACCTTAGGCCATCTGTGGTGATGTGGCTTTGATGCAGTGCTACTGGTTGAAATACATATTTCAGTTCTGTCAAAAACACAAAGTGGAATAAAATGCCAGTTGCCACAATTGATTTTTTTAAAGAAATCACAATCTGGGTGGTGTCCCTATGATTTCAACAAGAGGCCATGCTGCAATTTGGGAACCAGGAAAGAGCCAATTCCTCTTCACATATTCCTTGTGTGAAGGAGCTATATGGGTCCAAAGAGACTAAGGGGCTGCATGTCCCCCCCCCAAGTCGTATGGCATCTTCTGGCTCTTCAAATGCTGAGGAACAATGGTATATATATGCTGGAGTGATCTAGCACTTGAAGAACAGTCTTCTCTCACATACTGAAGTCAGGCAGATGGTGACCAGAAAAGGGGCCTTTATGGTTGCAGTTAATTTTTAATTATGTGCTATGCAACTGAAGTCATGCACATGGCCATCTAAAGCTTACCTCCCACAATAAGACAATTAAGTCCAGGGTCTAAGATTACCTAGCTACATCATCACTGGAAATGAACTAGACATGTCTACAAGCAGGCAATGATTTTTGCAAATATGTGTATAAACATACTGGGTAGCTACTTATTTGCATATATGCTGTTTATTCTAGAACAGCAGGTGGTGAATAGAGAAAAGACAGCCCAGGACAGATCCATGACAGGGAGCTTCATGTGACCAGATAAAACAATATGGTGGAACTAAGGATAAGATCACTAATACCATGGAAACTCACAACACTGTTATGTCTTACTAAGCCACAAACACATGAATGGTATTGATAAATACTGAGTTGAACTGGTGCTAGTTGGTTTCTCGACATATTACAGCACCCAAAGCTAAAAAGAAATATTTGAAAGTAAAATTCTGGCAGTCTGATTTTGGGAACCACAGAACATGCGAACCTGGCACGCAATTTGACCGTTCTTACAATTACACCATGTGGAAATCAGCTCCACACACCCACAGTATTGCTGGTCTTTTGTATTAATTGAACTGGTTCAATTTGCTACTGGAGAGGAGAGAATGGATTCCTTAAGAGCAGTGGGGTCATTGTGGAATGCAAGCAGGTTAGTACATGTAAGAAGCAAATATCTTGATCACACCAGTAATACGGCTCCTCTGCCTCAGAAAAGAAAAGGGCTAAAACCATACTCATGAGCTTTAATCTTATTAGAAATCCATGTCTCAGCTGACCTTGCAACACTACTGATTGACTGCCATGAGTGACACAGGGTTGGAATTAGGGCGTCAGGGGAGCAAAGTGAGCAGCCAGACAGTGGTTTGTGGGAAAATAGTATTGGCCTGGGGGGAAGAGAGAGCCTGAAACATTTAAAAGCAAACAAATGTATTAGGTGTTCTTATTAGTTTTCTCAAGAGTCTGTTATATATACAGACTCAGACAAATACTAATCTGTCTAAGTATATACTGGGGATACACATGGCTTATTCTCTGAATGTTTTTTCCCTCTTGCAAATGTTCAGGACACTGAACATGAATCTGACATCCCGTACAGCACTGTAGTTAAATGCAAATGGTGTGCTTTTCTTTTCAAAGTGCCATGTCAACATAAGTTAGGGCTCAGTTACAGTTTCTGGGGCCAGCAGATTACGTGGGCAGATTACCTGCCCTTCAGTTAATCTGCAATTTAGTTATTAATGTGAAGGAAGGTTTAAATCCCCAAACCGTTCGTTTTTCCTTCTCTGTCCAAGTTGATGTGGGCTGCCAAGCTTTGATCTCATAAATGCTTGCCCACTGGGCAGGGTCAGGAGGTGGAAGCAGACTGTAACATGGCAGCTCAGAGAAAAAGGGAAAGCCAGAGGTAGAGCCTGGGTGAGACTGGTGCACTGTAAATAGTTTAAATTGATTTTAATGTTACATTATTTTTTTTACATGGTTGCAACCCTTTATGGAATTTTATAGTGAAGATTGGATAAGAAATCTAATAAATCAGCATTATCACTGTTATCCCGGGTAAAGCTTGGTGGGTCATGCAGAGCCTGGTTGGGATAAACCAGAGGTAGACAATTTATGGTTCTCCAGATGTTGGAGGACTCCACTTTTCATCAGCTCCATCTGATGATGGTCAGTGATGATGGGAAATTAAGTAAAAAAAAACCCACACATGGGAGAGTCACAGTTTGCCCACTACTGATTCACAGCACGGAATACTGTACATAGCAAAACTAAACAAAATTACGGATCTGGCTTCTCAGATTTATAGTACACTTAACTTCTGAAAAATTCAGTTTGTTGGTGTTTCCAGTAAAATAATGGATGGTTGGCAACACTGCTTTCTGTCCAGTTCTAGTAACCACCTGTATGGTCTAGTTGAGATGGCTTAGGTCTGCAATACTGTGCTCAGTTATTTTGTAATACATGCAACTGAACATAGTGATAACAATTTCTGAGTAAACATTTGCAGACATTTAAACTTAGAAGCTATGTTGAAATGGTAGTACTGAGGGCAGGATTAGATCACTTGGAACAATATCTTATTCCCAGTTGCCTCTTCAGTGTCAAACTTCCTGGTAGCAGCAGGCTGAAAATTTTCTCTTCCAAATGACATTGGGATGGTGTTTGGTATGGATATTCTGTGTATGCCTGGGCTTGTCATTGACCACTGTTATTTAGTTTTTCTTTGCAAAGTTTATCACCAGAATTGACAGGAAACAACCTGCATATAAAATTGAACACAATGGTTAAGCAGTTTCCCTGTAATGCATTAAATCTTGGGTTTAAATGTTTAAAGCTTACTTAGTAAGCACATTTGCACTACTGAAGTGTGTTTGCAATCGTTACTACATCCTATCAGTCCCTCAAGTTTAGTGACTGATATCCATTAGGAAAGTATTTCTTGCTCTGCAAATCTCTCTCTCTTATGAATTCTCTATAATGTATAAAAACATGATTAACAGTGCAATCCCATATTTGTCTAGGATTATTTAGAAGTAAATCCTACTGAGTTCAATGGGACTTGCCCTCAAGTATGGGCTATAAGATTGCAGCTAAAGCTGTAATCCAATTCACAATTATTTGTGAGTAAATCCCACTGAACTCAATGGGACTTACTTCTAAGTAAACATGCAAAGCATCGCTATGTTTACTTAGCACATGTTTCTACTCACACCAGGGAACTTGCTGTTGCTATATCACTAGTCTTATTATATTTTTTTTATATCCTTCGGCATTTCCCCTGAAGTTTCAATAACAATATTAGCAGTGCAGCTTCAGCAAGAATGAGAAACCTATTTTGGCGTAAGTCCTTAGGCAGATATATCATCTTCTCTTAGGCTTGCCTTTCTACCAATGCAATATGCATTTAACAGCACGGAATAAAAACAATTATTCAGAAAGAACTATTTATTTTTGGTGACCACAGCATATTTAGTTTTAATGACCAGCCATGGAATTTTGAATGTATGGATTCTTAGAAAAGACAAATAAAAGTAAATTTAATGAACATAGCCCCAATCTAGATATATAGCACAATTCTACACTACCTAGATGAAACATACTGGGACTTACTCTGAAGCAAGTGTGCTTAGGATTGCAGCAGAAGACACACACACATACACAAGATGACGTCTTAAGGGTACACCTAAAGAAGGCATATGAAGAGGTTCTTCAATTAAAAACGGCTAAATGAATAATAGAAAAATAGAACTGTAGAATTGGAAGGGATCCCGAAGGTCATCCTCCAACCCTCTGCACTGAAGGAATCTCAGCTAATGCATCCATGACAGATGGCCACACAAACTCTGCTTAAAAACCTCCAATGAAGGAGAGTCCACCACCTCTCAAGGGAGACCATTCCACTGTCCGTCAGTTCTTGCTGTCAGAAAGTTCTTCCTGATGTTTAGCAGGCTTCATTTTAATTCTCAGGAAAATGTCGTAAAAGCAAACCAAATGAAGCAACCCCTAGTAGGCTAGGTGGTTGCATAGATGGCTTAATTGCAAACACTATTTTATTTTTTTTACCAAAGTTGCCCTACATGTTGTTATGAATTTCTAGATGAATTGTGGGGCTTATTGTGAACGTTGGTTGGTCCTAATGAACTTGTTGTTTTACTGATCTTGGGTTTAACCAATTGTTTTAAAAAAATCCTTTGGCATCTACAGAGTTTAATTCCCAATGTGTAAGGATCAGGGTTTTTACATTAGCATAGAGGTTGTTTGGCTTGAAGTGCCCCGTAATGTTCATTCTGCCCTTGCAAAAAACCCAAACTTTTAGTGTGACAGCACTTGATATTAGGCAGGCCCATTCATGTAGTTTAGGCAATCCTAGCCGGACATGTTAATTTTATTACATAGATTTGTTTTTTAAATCTGTTGGGCTGTATCCTACCAAGGTCTACTCAGAGCATACCAGTTCTAAAGTTAATGGATCTAAGCTATCCTTGCCCATTAATTTCAGTGGACGTGCTCTGAGTAAAACATTGATTTTTTTATCTATGTTTTGATAATGTTATTTTATCTACTATTATTTAAGGCTGCTTTTATTGCTATTTTTAAATGAGTACTTTATAACATTTTATGTAAGCAACCTAGATTTTTTTTTAATTATGTGGTATACTGTATAAAACTTGCTAAATAAATAAATATATAAAACAAATAAACATGGGGCTGCTCCACAGCTCAGCTGCGAATCCACCCAAGGATCCTTGGGTAAATCACTGTCTCACAACGCTGTTGTAATGATAAATGAGGCAAACTTTTCAAAGCCCGTTGTTCATTAAAAAAGTATATAAAACCAATTGATAATAATAATAATTCTGGGAGGTATCATAATGGGATAATAACAAAAGTAGTGGCCAGTATATAACTTTGTTTGCATTCCATTTGAAAAGCCAAAATACAATAAATGATTGCAGACATTTGATCTTGTTCTCCTATAGGGGAGGTGTCATTTAAAGGATGGCCATCACCCATCCCTTGCTATGTTTCAGAACACACATGTTAATCTGTTTACAAAATCTATATTTCAGGTTCCGAGGTATGAAAACATAACAACAGCAAATGCTCTTAAAATGCAGCATTGTTGTGTGTTTGTGTGTGTTTTGAAATTTAATCTTGAACACATCTGAGAACATGGGAATAGCCTTTAGTGAGCTCATTTACTTGCAAGTAAACATGCTTAGGATTTAACTTTATTTTGATTTGAACGTCATGCAAATAGGCATAACTGTGCACATGATGTTTCCAGATTGCTGTGAATGTTAAGCACTGGGATTTATGGTCCTGTTTTAATCTCCCTCTCTCTCCCTCTGCATGTGTGTTATATATACTGTACATGTGCACACATCACACACATATGCATGTAGCTGTATACACATGAGTTTATATACACTGAAATTACAATAGCTATCTCTAACAAGGAAGACTAAGCATGTGACAAATTCCAATATTGATGCAGGGTGCCTGGGCCACAGCCCATGCTGTTAAGAAAAACAAATGTTATTAACGTGTTAAGGAGAAATACTTGCTAATAACTAGATAATTTTAAGAAGTTAGGTTCATACCATCTGTTAATCTTAGTTGTGATTAAAGAGGTAAATCCTAATGGCCATTATTCCTAATGACAGGACCAAGCAGGCTTAGAGCATTAGCCGTCGCAGGCTGAAGAGGAGAAGCAATGAAGGATATCAGCAATCTTAGCTGCAATTGAGGAATTGCCCCGTCTTCCACACAACAAAAGTGATACAAAAGAATTACACCCTCACTAAAGTCTATTTCCTCGTATAATCACACAAAATGATTTTTCTTAAATATGATAATAAATCACAGTAAAAAATCAATGTGGCAGGGCCCAACTGCTATGGCCTGATAACGCATCAATCAATATTTAGTATTTAGATTTTAATTAATACATAGCAGTGCAGAGGCCTTTTAAGAGAGAAATATTATCACAGATAAAAAATCCTGCACTGTTAGCATGCAAAAGTTGTTGCTCATATCTGTCATTGATCAATCTGCCGCTGTTGTGATTAAAAACCCTTGAAAATATCAGACAAGAGCAAAAAACAGATTGAGCCAAGCAGAGCACGTTGTAGGCACCTCAGCATTGCAAAGCCACTAGAAAAGGATGCTGGGTAAAACTGGTTTACAAGGGGGAAAATACTGTTGGCTGCACACAGGCCACCTCATTGTGAAAAATATCCTTAGTATTTTTTAACAAATGCAGTACAGGAGAAATAAAACAGCCAGTGTTTGAGGTATAGCAGAAAGTTGCTTACTAATTGCATTTAACACATTCTCCACTGCAGAATATAAAACAAAATATTGTAACTGAATCCGAACATTAATTTTGATTTATATCTAAAAGGGGTTTCTCACGGACTATGTATTACAGAACGAGTTTGAATATTTGTTGGCAATGTTGGTATAATAGACCAAGGTTGGGAGCATGAAATTCAGAGAAATAACATTCCCACATTCCCTCTATTTCGTTTAAGAAAATACCTACTTGATGCAAGCTGAGTCTACATAATAATCTATCAGGAATTATAACTTTTGCAAAATGTCAACGTTTCTTGAAACCATCTGTGTTCTGATTGGATGAGGAATTTGGAAGATGAATCTAAGTTTCTTCCCTATGATAACCACAAAACCGAATTGCAGAAAAAGCTTGTACAAATGGATTTGGTCAGCAGTGTGGGATTCATCAAGGAATAATACTAGAATATTTTATGGGAATGAATCAAGCACAGTATAAATAATAAAAAACCAATTTTCTTCCAAAATTTGGATGATTTGTGAGGTGAGGAAGACAGGCAATTTATTCAGGTCTAATGGCATTGCGAACAAATTAATCTTTGGCTAAAGCCACTAAACCATGGCTTGAGATGAGAGAGTTTTAGTCATACCAACTAATTAGGAGAATTCCAGAACAAATATCATTAATACATGTATAAAAACATGAATATGTCACAGGCATAGTCAAGATATAAAAGTCTGAGAATTATAAACAACCAAACACACATAATACGAGCAATGTATACATTTTGCAGTTCCATGGGAACTGGGGCCATGAGGCAAATCTAAATGTCTTTCCCAAAGATAACTAGCTCTGAAATGGGGGAAGAGATGGATGTTTATTCCTTTTTCTAATCTGTTGTTCCTTCTAAAACAACAGTGCTGATGTTTTCTGGCTATTTGGATATCGTATCAAATTGAAGAAAATATACAAGGTTAATCTACAAAATTGACCTTAGACCAGAAAACATTTTTTTCCTGTATATTAGCAGCTCCAACCACTGCAGTGCAAACCCTATTTTCCCCAGTGTAAGCAGAGAGAATGCCAGCAGCCTCCTCTTCTGTCAGTTGTCATGGTGGTGTAGAGAGTAAGGTGCAGGGGTCCCAGGCCCTGGTTTGAGACCTCTTGGCACCTCCCTCCCTCCCTCTTTTACAGGGATGGGCTCCCTCTTTGTCCTTGATGGGAGTCCTACTGGCCACATTCCCATCTTTTGGGAAAGCATCTAGCAGCACAACTTGGAGGTGAGACTATCCCCTTGTATGGAGTGTGGCAAACAAGTGGCCATTTCCCCCACATAACAGAATTTATTCCACAAATTCTTTAATTCTAAAATAAGAAATCAATTAGCTGAGCAGTTTTGGTTTGTAATTTTCATTTCTGTAAATATTAATGTTTTGTTCATAAGTCGGGCTGACCTTCCCTTCCTTCTTTCTGCCGAAATACTCTCTTCGCGGAATGGGTGTGCTCTGCAAACTTCCTGAGTGGAAACCTCAATTCCCTGTGAAATAGTCATGCCCATTGCATCTCAACATTGAGAAAGAAAATGCCATAAGAAGGAGTCAAGTATCATATGACTATAGCCACAAACCCAATGTAATACAAATCCACATGCTATAACAGCACAATTTGCACTGCCTCTGTGAAGCCTGTGCTTGCATTTTGATTATCAGACCATTGTAAATGGATCTTAGCCTAGGAGCAAAGCTTTTTTTCCTTTTACAAAGATCTATTAACTTATAGAGACAAAACACTTAGTTTATTTAGTTCTTAAAGAACTTCCGATGATTTGAAGATTCTGGATCTGAATAGGCTTTCTCAACGAGGGTCTGGGCTTGGACATGAGTGACATTGCATGGAAAAGGAATTGGTGTTATATATGACCTGTCTGCTTCAAACCTGTTAGCAGTTTGGCGACCATGTTCTGTGCCAGTTGAAGCTTCAGCATTGTCCTCAAAGGAAGTCCCACATAAACAGCCTTGCAGTAGTCCAGTCTTGAGGTTACCAGAGCATAGATTACTGTCGCCAAGTTACCCCTGTCCAGACAGGGTTGTAGTTGGGCCACCAGCCTAAGGAAGTGGAAGGCACACTGAGCCACTGAGGCCACCAGTGCCTCAATTGACCACAATGTATACACAAGAACCCCCACAAGAACTATAAACTTGCTCCTTCTGAGGGAGTGTGACCCCATCCAGAGCAGGCTGCACACCACTCAGCCAGACAAAGGAACCACCCACCAAGATCATCTCTGTTCTGTCTGTACTGCATGATCATAAGACTCAAAAAGTGATGCTTAATTTAATTAATGCAGGGTGTGCTTCCTGGTTGGGAACCATTTACTCACAATGGGAGATTGCCGTCCAGATTGCTTGCATTAAATAGAATACTGCATTGTGGAGTTAACTAGACTAGGGTGCAACCTCTGTTCCTGATTGGCATGGGCCTATAGCTTATGCCAGTGCTGACACATACTGGAGGTGCTTTGCCTGATAGCCACAATGATGCTCTCATTGCTGAGAGCAAAACCAAATCACGTACACATATGAGCTCAACCAGTGTGGGTTAGTTGCTAAAGTGTTGGACTGTGGACTGTGAATCTCATTGGGTGTCCTTTGGCCAGTCACCCGCTCTCACAGTCTAATCTCTCTTACAGGTAGGACATAAATGCAATGATAAACAAACAACTAAATGAAGTTCACTATTTGACCTTGGGCAGTCATTGAGCTTAACCCACCCAAAAAAGGGTTCATATGCCAGGTCAGACCTGTCCTCCAATCACTGGCAAATTCCACTCTAGCAACTGATGGCCATCACTCCTGCTATGAATAAAATTCCAGAGCTGCACTTCCCCACATCCTCGCTCCTATGCACAACTGGTTTCTGGAAGAGAAGTCAGATTTGCTCATGAGTATATGTAGAGAGGCCAACACATGCATACTGTGTTGGCAATAGAGATATGTGGTTTTACTATAATTCTACCATTCCCATGCCCCTCAGATATGAATTGAAAGTCAAGTATAAGGTTGGAAAGAGGAAACACTAATGCGCCAGCCCTGCAGAGCATAAAATTTCAGTGTAAATTCAACTGGGTTACCCATGGAGGGGTAATTTCTCTACCTATATACCTACTTACACACACACACACACACACACACACACCTGCTACTTGTGCATTAAAGCTCTCATAAGCACAGCCTGTTGGCCTCATAGACTTTCCCAGGTTGTTTTACATGGAAAGAATGAATTGATTATTGTAAATGAATGTTTGGCTGCTGCAACACCAGCAATGGTTGTTTGCTGTCAGCTCTATAGTATCAAAAAGCCACTGAACCAACCCAACCTCCCCCAAACAGTTGATGATCCATGTTTAATTCTGCGCATTTTTATATTGTTTACGCATCTTTGGAAAGAGATATTGAGATAGTGCAGATGTGTGCGAGTGTACACATAAGCAGACATCTGCCACAGCGTCTGTTTTGCACACACATAAAAGTGCCCACGCACACAGGTATAAGCATATGTATTCAGTCTCTAGATAATCAGAGACACAGATAAAATAAAGCTTCTCGAATGACAGACATTCTGCAGACAGGGTTGTTAGTTTATGTAGGCTATAGGCAGAGTCGACTGGAAAATTTTGATCACTTTAATTTACTATATCCAGCATGCCTGCTGTACTCATCCAGCACTTTTATCAAGCCCTGTGAGGTGGTATTGATTTTTTTATTTTCTATGTAGGATAAGAAGACAGAGAGTTAGGAGCAAGAGTGAATGAAGAACTTTCCTCAGATTACTGCTATTCTCTAGCTTATTGCATCCTGTCGTTTGTAGTTTCAGATGATGTCCAGTATGTCAGGGTTGCTTGAAGCAATAAACAGGGTGAATAACAATGGAAAGGCGAGATGAGAAAGATTGAAAAAAGGAAAAAAGAGGCAGCCAAGAAAGTAAGAAAGTGAATGTGAGAAATAAGGGGAGGTGGGTGGGCTGAGAAGGGGGGAAGCAGAGGTTGAGAAAAAGTGTCTGCGGTGTAGAAAGCTTGATGAGCGCATTCCTTTAAAGTAGCTATATAACCAGTCATGACAGTTTTTCACCAAACAGCTAAAATGTAAAACCGATCAGGTAGCGAAATAATGGAAACAGTGCCCTTTATGTTTTATTATTTTGCTACAGGAAGCAGCAAAGCAAAGCAAAGCAAAGAAAAAAGTGTTTAACAGCTATATTATTATTTTTTATTCCCTTGAATTAGCAGTTGGGCTGTTGTGAAAAGATGGATTTCTTTCTCTTTCTCTTTCTTTTGGTACCCTGGCCTCAAAAACCTCTGTAGAAACCGTTAGAGATTCTAAATTTGCAAGTGATGCAGTGTTTCAATCATAGTCCTTCAGGATCTTGAGCTTTGGGGGCATTTTTGCTGACCATCAACTCCATGGGATAAAAATCGATTTACAGTAGAGAATGTGTTTCACCTGTTCATAAAGGATGGCGAACTGTATTCTGGCTGATGCCTACCCTGCTATATATACAGTATATAGATTTTGCTTTTCTCTACTACGCAGGCAAAAGTGGATTGCCATCAGCACATTACACCAGTCATTCAGCATCATTCAGTTCCTTTAGCTTTCTGGATACAATTAGCAGTGCTGGTTTTCATCTAGAAAGACTAAAATGGCTTCTACATACCGCAGAGATGTTCTTCTTCCCTATTTCATGTCATGATTTCTATGGTCAATCACAAACAGTGCCATGAACAAAGGTTTTGGGGCCAGTCGTTATTATTATTACTTTATTTTTTAGTGGTATGTTTACTTACAGCATTCCTGGGCACTGCTGGGGACCCAGGAAGGGGCCTACCTGGGTTGGTCCGCCTTTTAAAAGCTGGCACCATTTTATTTTTTCACAAATACTCTGACATAGATCTGGGGCATTGTGGGAAATTTGAATAGTGGTTCCTAGCCACT
Source organism: Podarcis raffonei (assembly GCF_027172205.1). Taxonomy (NCBI): domain Eukaryota; kingdom Metazoa; phylum Chordata; class Lepidosauria; order Squamata; family Lacertidae; genus Podarcis; species Podarcis raffonei. Next base: position 56,981,888 of record NC_070608.1, on the reverse strand, counting down.
TGGATTGCAAGTACTATTGTTGTTGGTGCTGCAGTACCAAGAGAGATTCAACTGTCAGCTCACTCAAACCTGATGCTGCTTATCTTTTTAAGACATAATTTATACTTTAGATATCTTCCCTCCTCTCCACTATTTACTGATGTTAAATGTGCAGATTAAAAGTGCAACGAGTGACTGATCAAAGAAATAAACATTTACATTAATGGCCATTACTTGCTTGGATTGGAATATTTATTGACATTGCTGGAAGTCAGTTGTTATTTTATTGATAGAATAAAACAACGTGGCTGTCAAGGAATTTAAATCAAAAGGCACCTTCAGACAGTTGCCGTTTTCGGGTGGGATTCAATCAAATCCTGGCAAATTCAGGCTGTGCAATTAAAGCTTTTGTGAAAGAAACATGCTTTCCTCAAAGATCCCCAAGATGACAGTGATGGAGCCATGCACAGTGAAGTGTGGGGTAACACTTGCTTTGACACAATGTCATCTAGCCTCCCTGCAAACAAATCAGTCTGGATGCTCATTAAAAAGGTCTCCTGGAAGTGACCAAGGACTCCTGTGCTGTTAAATCTCCTTACTGGTTGAAGGGGCTACAACTACATGTTGTAGTGCTACTCATATAATGGACAGGGAATGCATTGCTGATCCTTAGTCCAATTTTATTCCAATTTTATGACCTGAAGAGCCAATGCTTGTATATAACCATTGTTCCAGTCTTGGCTCATCACTCAGATCAAGGTTTTACCAGAAATATTTCACTAGTACAATTTTATTTCCATTGCATATCTTTTTATTTTAAAACTAGGGTACTGATTACATTAACACACCCACCCACCCACCCACCCATCAATCAATCAATCAATCAATCAATCACAAGAATTGCAATGAATGCAGGATTTTGCAGTCTGTCAGTGTGCCTGGATCCTGCGTTACAACTGAATGCCTAGTAATAATAATATTATTAATCATAATAATTAATTTTTTGTACCCCACCCATCTGACTGGGTTGCCCCAGCCACTCTGGGCGGCTTCCAACAGAATATAAGAAAGCATAACTAAACATCAAACATTAAAAGCTTCCACATATAGGGCTGCCTTCAGATGTCCCCGGAAGGTCGTATAATTGTTTTATCTCTTTGACATCTAGGACTGCGCCCCTTCCTGGAAAAAGCAGATCTAGCCACTATTGTGCAAGTCTTAAATCAGGGTTGAAGAACCTGTGGCCCTTCAGATGCTGCTGGACTCCAAATCCTATCATGCCTAGCCAGCAGGGCCCATGGTCAAGGATAATTGGAATTCTGGTCAATTGGAGGGGCACAGGGGCTGCATGAGTAGGTAATAACTGCACGAGTAGGTCCTGATGTCATGTTTCATCTGATTTTTTTAAAATGGCTTTTTTTATTTCTAAAGTTTTCTAAGATAAGATCATTCTACATGTTTGTTTTAAACTGAGAAGATTTAAGCTTCCACTAACTTTTTAATTTAAAAGATTTTTCTAACTAAAGAGTTTTTATAGAGAGAGTCAGCTGTAGTTCAGTTTATCACAGTGACAAAGACATCTGAGAAGGGAGGCAGGCTGAACTTTAAATGCTGGAACCATACAATTGGAATGCTGCATATATAGAAGCAGAAAGAACTTACTATGGCCATGTTATCAACATGTTGCATATGCTTCCTTATGACCGGTAGACCGAGCTTTTGACTCATGGGCTGCACTCTCTTAAAATAGCCAGTGATTGCCATCAGGGAGTTGCTACACTGGGAAAGCAATGGGAAACCTGGGTACCTGGTATGCAGCAACCCCAAAGGCTGGAATAGCTTGGAATAGAGGTTGTTCACCACTCCAGCATGCCTAGATCTTGCCAGGAAGTAAGTCCTACTGAACTCAGTGCACTTTACTTCTGACATACATACCAAGAAATTTGTACAGATCTTCTGGAAACTTTAGCTTTCAGCAATTCAAGAGTTCCTCCTCATGTTCAGAGGCATAGGACTTTTAGAAATAAGAATCTGCATTCAGATTAAGCTTTGCAGATGCAGAGTTTTATTTTTATAGTTCCTTCCTGCCCTTCCTCGCAAGGGAGCCCAGGGTGGCAGCATTAAAATGTGTAGTGTAAGTCTTGGGGTGGACTAGCTTGTGATTAACCCAAAGCATCCTGAAATCCTGATATACACTGCATTCCTGATCACATTCTCATCCATATGCACCCCTCCGTTAAAGTGATCAACACAGAAAACATGACGCCTAACAACACATTACATTAAATACACAGCACATCCATTTTTTATTTTCTATTTTTAAATTAAATTTTCATTGGGAGCACAACTTTGTTGGAACAGGAGCTTTAACCCTTCTGTGCCCAACTGCAATGCCTATGGGAATCCCAGCTTCTCATGACAATTACCATTAGAACTTAAAACATCATCATCATCATCAACAACAACAACAACAACAACAAAAACCACACTGCTGCCGCCGCACAGCACAAATTTAATATAATGTGTAAGTAGATGCCAAAGGATGTTGCTTCCTAGCCTCATTCTTGAAGGGATATGTGCTCTGTGATTAATCTTCCCTTTTCCATATTAATATGGTTCAACTTTACAGAAACATTACAGAAAAAGCAGAGCTAAAAAAGAACACAAAGATTACGACGGGGCAGGGGAAACAGAAAGTAGGAGTCAGGCAGAACAAAACTTGACTAATCCAAGTCTCCTTGCTTTCAGAGCTGCAGACATTTTTGAAATTCTCCTTAGGACCATGAGGGCTAGAAACTTTTAATAAATTATGTTTAAAACAACTGAACATCACAACACTCAGTGAAGCTTTGCTGCCAAGGAAAATGAAGGTCGTTCACAGTAATGTCTGAGAGCAGGAAATGGCTAATGAAACAAGCCCTCTCCAGGTGTTATGTCCCTCACACAAAGAAGGGGACAGAGGGGGCAAGCATGCCAGCTCCATTCTGTCATGCCACTGTGCCCCTTCCTGCCATGTGTTGGCATGAGCCTGCTGCAGATTGTTTTCCCTCCAAAATCTGGGACTCACAAAATTATCTACCATAATTGCCTTTCTGTCATTTGTCATAGCTTCCAGTGAGCATTTGCTCTGCCCAGAGAATCCTTCTGAACAGTTCCAGATACAATATAAAACAGAACAACTGCATCCCTTTTATTGTTGATTTTCAGCCGTCTTCTCCAACCGACCACTTCGCTATTAGGGTGAACTATCATTGAAAGCCAGCGCTCAGTGCCTCAAAAAAGCCATCAAAAACAGTGCTTTCTGCCAGCCTCCCAATCTACAAAAAAATATATGTTAGAACCAAATTAAAAATACCAATCATTAAGCATGGATCTCAACATTATGACTCTAGTCATTGTTCCACCTGTGATTATGTTAGGGTAAACTGTCACATTTAAAAGCAGTAAAAAAACCACAAAGCCCGCCATCCTACTACACCAACCAATATATCAATATATCACCTGCAAATTCACTAGTTTTTTAGATGTTTTACAATGCAAACACCCATGTTTTTGTTTGTTTTTTAACAGAGTACCTTGGGGAAAAAACATCAAAGGACTTCGTACTCACTTCAGAAATCACATCACAGTTTCATCAGGGATAAGGGGTGGGTGTGTAGAGGAGAAATAACACAGAGGTAGAGGAAATGTCACTCTTTTCAGCAAGGACTCAGTTTCCCCAAGATCTCTCTGTTGACTTGAACAGAGGAAGGCCTAGACCCATGATTTTAGAGTGTTGTTTGTGTTGTACTTTTGTATCGTTTTATTGTTGTTAGCCGCCCTGAGCCCGGCTTCGGCTGGGGAGGGCGGGATAAATAAAATTTATTATTATTATTATTATTATTATTATTATTATTATTATTATTTGAAAAACAAAAACAGTGTCCATATCCCTCCCTCAAATCACTGTGCTTGGAGTATCCCGGGAAAATAATTCACTGTCATTAAAGCCTAGACCTTTCCATCAAAACAGACAAACACACCTCGCCAGTCGTTCCCCACTTGAACTCAGGACATTTCCCTAGTAATCTAGGTTTTGCTTTTTTATTTTTAAAGAAATGATGCAACCATAACTTTAAAGATCCAAGGCCACAGAGCATGTTGGGAGTTCAGGGAATGCCTGATCTGACTTGAGACGCCTCGTTAATGACACAATCCAACTCAGGCATTCAGCTCACCTCATCTGTCTTGTAATTCAGGAAGTACACATCAATGACGCACACCCTCATGAACACCTACTTCAGTTGGTAACTAAGCCTCTTTTTCAGAGAAAGAGACTTTGGCATTGTTTTGTATGCCCTGGTATTCTCTTGCCTTACTCTTGTCGCGCAGTTTACATGCCACTATCAATTGTCCTGTACTAGGAGCAGGGCTTTTCAGTGGTGTCCCCTGGTTGTGCCATTCCTGAAAAAACCCTGCTACATCCGCTCATTTAAGAGGAAAGTACAAACAACAACATTGCATCTGTTCTGTAGGTTTCTTCTTTAAATGTCAGTTCCCATTTAGGCTGTTTGCTTTAGGCTGAAATCCTAAACATAGATACTTGGGCATCAGCCTGACTGTATGTGTTGCTGTTTACTTCTCAGTGGTTAATGCAAGTGGTTAATTGCTAATCTAGTTATGTCTATCTATCTGATCTGACTATTAAATGTGTTCTTTAAAAATGGTAGCTACCCATTTCACCAGCTATTAGAGGACAGGATTTTAGAAATGCCATGTTATCTTAAGTAAGTGTGATTATAGTCCCTATGTTTCAAAGTTTGGCTTTGTTAGGATTGAAAAAAACAGAGGCAGTTTTAATTGTCCAGGACCACTGGCAGGTATCTATAAACTTCAAAAGGTGTTTTTGAAGATACTTCCCCCTCCTTCTCTCTCTGAGGCACAACCCAGATTTCATTAGTTGGCTAACCAGATTATAAGAAGCCTGTAAATAGAACAAATGATTCCACATGATCCAGGTTATTTCCAAACAGTCATGCAAAGATATAACTGAAATAATTTAGACATATGGATAAGAACCTTCAAAATCAATAGTGCTGGAAGAAATGAAACATATGCTGATGCAATCAAACAGAATTGAATTTCATACAAATGTTAGCAAATCTATATCAGATTATCACAGCAAAAACTTCATTTTCATTGATTTATAATGTATTATTATTGTTTCCACCAAACTGCCATAGACAGCCATTTAGCAGCTGCCAAGCGCCTTAAGGGTAAATAAAGGATATCACTGATGGTGCTGGGATATAGTCGTTTAAGTGTCTAATAATTCACAAATGCAGCAGGTATGATATTCTGTTTCTGTATATTCTTTAGTGTTTTACTTTCAGCCTAATTTATTAACTTTTCTCCAATCTTTTATTCTGAAAACAACAAAGGATGACATTCTCAAGAAAACCTTTATTTTAAGGCTGTAAACTGGGCAGCCTTTTAAAATATCTTTGTTGTTGTAAAAGCATAAAACCATGTGTAAGGTGCCAGACTTGGGAGAAATGAACAGATTTGGGACTCCTGCTTACAACTCCTGATCTTTCAGGGTGGAGGTTTCGGAGGAATCAGTGTAATAGTTTCTTGGGTCTATTGATCCAATGTCTTGTAGTAGCTAGATGGGTGGGGTATAATAATAATAATTAATAATAATAATAGTAGATTGAACAGAATCAAAACAAAGGAAATGAACTTGACGAGCAAGGATGGGTGTCCCTGTGAAAGACATGTTTGTCTAAGACACTAATTGTTTGTGTAACTGATATTTATACTTGTAAACCTCTTAGAAGCCTATACTGGCATTAAGCAGTATATAAATTGTAAGATTCTGTACTTCTTGTACTTCTTCATGCAGCACATGGTTCAAGTATGGAATTCACTCCCATAAGAGGTAGTGATGGCCGACAACTTGGATGGCTCTGTAAGAGAGTTAGACATAGGCTATCAATGGCTGTCTTTGCGATGTTGATATTGCTTGGAAGCCCAAACATCCAGCTATCAATCACTTCTACTTTTGTTCATCCATCAGTCCTCCTGAATGTTTAAACCAAGCATGGGCGGATGTAAGGCTTGTAGGATCCACTTAGGTGTCTCCCCCCCCTTTTTTACTAATGGGAGTCATGCAGAAAATTGCTATGTATGTGCATGTGGACTAGTGGTGGTGCTGGCACTAAAAGGTAAAGGTAAAGGTACCCCTGCCCGTACGTGCCAGTCGTGTCCGACTCTAGGGTTGCGTGCTCATCTCGCTCTAGAGGCCGTGAGCCGGCGCCGTCCGGGGACACTTCCGGGTCACGTGGCCAGCGTGACGAAGCTGCACCTGGTGAGCCAGCACCAGCGCAGCACACGGAAACGCCGTTTACCTTCCCGCTATTTATCTACTTGCACTTAGGGGTGCTTTCAAACTGCTAGGTGGGCAGGAGCTGGGACCGAACGACGGGAGCTCACCCCGCCGCGGGGATTCGAACCGCCGACCATACGATCGGCAAGTCCTAGGCACTGAGGTTTTACCCACAGCACCACCCGCGTCCCGGTGCTGGCACTAGAACCAGTATATTGGCTCAAGATGTCTAGCATATACTCCTAATGCACCCTATGAGCCTTGTATTGGGATTACAACTAAGTTACCACAGATCAGGGATTCTAGTAACTTGGTTTAGAAGGGGGAGTTGCTCTTTGCTGCTCTACTACAAATTGCCCAGAGCTATAGATCCCAATCTACCCACTCCTAGTCTTGATTATATCTATTCTAGGAAATCTGCACATTCACCGTCCCTTATCTTCTGCCTTTGCCTTTCCCTTTATCCACACCACTTCAGCTCATACTTCTCTTTTGGTAGGCCCACACACCGTGTGGATACAACTCTTTGCACAGAGAATGATTGAGGCATCTGTGAGAATAGGCTCCATTCAACAAATGTGAAAAGGTTTTGGCATATCTCAATATACATTTTAAGTGCTTTGTTTAAATAGAAAACAAAACAGAGGCTGAACTGCATTTTAATATCTAAAGGCATATAAGCCACCCATTTCTGTTTAACTTAGGCCCTTTTGAAATTTCCATTTGGGCTTTTGTTGACCTTTATTAATTCATGTTCATGCTTTTGAGTACATGTTCTCCTTTATTAGTTCAACTCAGCAGGGTTTTTCTCCCCCCATGTGACTTTTGCATTGAAGCAGGTGATCAGATTCCATTGCAGTGAGATACAATTTAACCAGAAAATAATTCATTAACAGGACAGAAACAGTAGTTCTTCCTGATAGCCTCAGTTTAAGTATTTATAGGCATGAATATTAGAATATCCGCAAGTGGAGACTTGCATAAATTTGTGAATGTGTGTGTGTGTGGGTTCAATACTTTCTCTTTAACCATCCCACCTTATACTTTTGAAAAATATTTTATAGATACAGAAAAGGATGGACAGTGTAAAAGGCATTGAAGCCTTCATAAATGCTGGTGTGTGTCAGTTACATGTGCTCTGCAACCATATCTGTGGCCAATAATTATTTTCTATTACATCAACAGTATAGTTCCACCAAACTGTGCCACCATGCAACCCTTTTTCATTTCAGCTGGGTTAATGGAGATTTTGCTGCAGCACTTGGTATCTTCCAGTGTAGATCTCACAGACGGTAATTAAAACATCCTTAAAAATGTAAGATCAACTAGCAGCAGACAACTTTAGGCTGAGTGGCTCATGTGATGCTTATCATATGTGATGTCATAATATTGAGTGTCTTACATACTTTGAGGGCCATTTGTTTGGCAGGAAAGTGGCATATAAATGCCTAAATAAAGAAAATACGCAGAGTACTAATGGATCAAATGAAATGAAATTAAAAAAAGCAATGGGACAAAGCATGCTGCCGCATACATGCCCTATGGAATAACATGCTAGGTGGTGACCAGTATTAGGTCTGTGGCCATTCATAAGAACAGGGTAATGTTTTTCCACCAGATCATTTGACTTAATCAGACACATTTCTAAGGATGATCATTTGAGTAAACAACAACTGCTTTTTCTGCCACATACTGCATTCACAACAGGATGCTCTTTAGTTATAAAAAGGGATAACCAGACGAAATGGTGGCAATCACTGTCATAGATGATCTAGGATTAACTCCTAGTATAGTCTGCACCCAGGACAGAAATAAAATTCAAAGCAGTCATGTGTATATAGCTATAGATATAGATCTATAAGATTTTTGGAAGTACAAAATAGTTCTGGAATTCTTTGCACAGTGTATTGTGAGACACTCAGAAATAAAATAAAATCAGCTGGAACAATGACAGCATTGTCAGAGGAGTGCTAGTCTTTCCTTTCCTTGTAAGAGTTCCTGCATCCCACTTGTAATTTTCAATTTCTGGGCCTGAAAAAACTTAAGTAGAATAAAGCAAACAAACAAGCAAAATACAATAATCATCATTAATTTTACTTGGGGAAGCATGTATCTCTAGTCTCAGGGAGGTTTCCATTAGTAGCATACATTTAGACTGTACTTCAACGATTTGTTGTAGGAGATAAATACATACTTGTGAAGGTGCAGTTTGATTAGGTCAAAGGAAAGGAAGGAAATTTTGTGGACTCATATTCTAGCCCATCATCATCTTGGAAAAGAGCCATTTGTCCAGAAGCACAACTGACAGCTAGAATGTGGTAAAAATAAAACAGCTAATGAGATTCACTGAACATAGGCCATGTGGGCAGTGAATCAGAGTGTCTTAGCCTATTAACCTGTATGGCACAGCTGTAGTTTAGCTTTTCAAAATCTCTGATTGTTTTGCTTCATTATAATCAGTGAGAATTAAGGGAAGAAGGCCTGTCTTTTCTGCTAGGGAAACCTTTGCCATATTCAAGCAACTATCTTGGCCATAGTTACCACAAAAGCATATTAATATCCGACAGTATTGTCTGAATTTTCACGTGGTAGATCTGGGTCTTGCCTCCAGGTTAGGTATTTTGGTGGTCAAAGTGTTGCACTGCATGTGATGAAGCAATAGGACTGCCCAGTTCAAAAAATGAGCGCGCCTTTGTTCTGGTGCTCCAACTCAGGGTGGAGCTAAACAACAACAACAACATGCTGATCATCCGACTGGGTTTCCCCAGCCACTCTGGGCAGTTCCCAACAAAATATTAAAAACACAATAAAACATCAAACATTTAAAATTTCCTTATAAAGGCTGCTTTCAGACATCTTCTAAAAGTCAAATAGGTGGTTATTTCCTTGACATCTGATGTTCCACAGGGTGGATAGAAGGCCCTCTACATGGTTCCCTGTAACTTCACTTCTCACAATGAGGGAACTACCAGAAGGCCCTTGTTGCTGGATTTCAGTGGGCTGAACAATGGGGATGAAGATGCTCCTTCAGGAATTGTCAGGATGCTGTCAGCGGCTCCCGGCTAGTTGCCCAGGAAAGTATAAAGACAAGGGAAGGTTTCTTATCATCCTTTTTTATTAAATAATTAGAGAGAGGCTATAGAACCCAGCCTCTTGGATAATGGCACTGTCGCCTGGCTTCTTTCTCCTCCTCCTCCTCTTCCATTATTTCCCAACTTTCCCCCTCATCTGCCTCTGAACTCTGACCTCCCACAAACCACTTTTGTAAGTCTATACTGCCTTCCTCTTCCTCCTCCCTGGAAGGGTCAGGGTGGGGAAGCGGTCTCCACCATTCCTCCTCTGCCCAGTCCCTGACAGGTACACTGGATCGAGGCCATTTAGGGCTTTAAAGGTCAGCACCAACACTTTGAATTGTGCTCGGAAACATACTGGGAACCAATGTACAACCTTTAGGACCAGTGTTATATGTTCCTGGTGGCTGCTCCCAGTCACCAGTTTAGCTGGTGTCTACCTGATGGCATTCATGAGATGGTGCTACCACAATAGTGTTATGTTGAGGTTTCCTCTCTGTTACCATAACTTACTTGTCTTGCTTCCTGAAATCTTTTGCATACACAGCATTTATCCTATTGTTGACCTATGGGCAAGTCTTAATGTCTAAAGGAGAGGGAGTAAACTTGACACAAGGCTCCCATTTTAAACAACTGACCTGAGTTTCAACCCCTGCTTTAGATGTTTTGTGATGGCACTCTAAATGTTGAATTTTGAGCTGGGCACAGGATGAAGCCAGCTGCAATGCTAATCCAGTTAACCACATCTTGACAAGTGAGTTTGGTTGTGCGAATGAGCCCTTAATCTTAGTTTAAACTGGTGTGAAAGGAAATTCAGCTCTACCGTATGTTGATTTCATTAATCTCAGGAAGCTTAAGAAGTTAAATTAACAATGACCTTTTCCTTAGGACTAGGTGATAACACAAGACATACTTGGACTCATACAATAGCATATGACATCACCTCTCAGTGTTTAGAAAGCATTTTTCACATGATGGTACATTGAGTTTTCTTTTTATGCAAAGTGAAGTTTTAACTAAATCAGGATGTCTTAAAAACGCTTAGCAGAATCATATCTTTTCTTAGAACGAGAGAAAGCTCCAACACATGTGATGGTTGGAAACCAATTATACAAGACTTTTCTTCTGTTGCAGTGCATTTATTTATGCATGTATTACCTTTTGAATGGTTTTCATCTCTTGTTTTATGCTGCGGTATTAATAAGAAATTGTGCTGATTTGCAGAGTTTCCTTCAGTTTCATTTTAGATTGTCAGAATCTAAATCTTGCCACTGGTGAATGACTGAGCATGGATGACGAAATCTGATCAGGATGACCAAATCTGATCAGATTGATGAGGTTTTGACATTCCAAAATGGACATTTTAAATTGTAATCCTATTCACCTTCACTTGCTATTAAATCCCACTGAACTCAGTGGGGCAACTGTATGAGTAGCTATGCACCACACTGATAGGCTGCAATCCCTAAGCGCATTTACTACAGAGTAAGCCCTGTTGGATTTGGTTTCCTCCAATATGCATGTATAGGATTACACTATGGTTTTGAGCCTAATGAATATCTGGATCGGGATGTATTCTGAAACAAACAGACACTTATTATGTGTGTGTGTGTGTGTGTGTGTGTGTGTGTGTGTGTAAAATTATATCCTGTTTGCAGTTATGGGCTGTAGTTATGTTGGGTGGCACATTAAATCAATCCTGCTTATTACATATATTACACTACATAGCAGCCCACACATTTCTCTCTGAGTTCAATTTCCTATACATGATCTTAATAGAGGTCTACTGAAGTCAGTGAAAATATTCTAATTGATTTAACAGCTTTAGATCAAGTCCCGTGGTTATAAAGCAAAACCCCTACATTTCTGCCCTGCAGGGGTGGTCTCAATTAGCGGTCTGTGGCCAGTTCCCTGTGGACAATTGTGAATCATCCATATTTACAAACCACTAATGTGATATATATATATATATATATATATATATATATATATATTCAGGATGCTTTTAGATTTTCCTGGTGGCATTATCAAGGATGCAATGTATCAGAGGTGGTATGCTTTACATTAGAAAGTTAGAATGAATAGTGGCAGTGCAAATTCTTAAATTCCTAGCACCTGTAAACCAGTGAAATAAGTATTTTTCAGCTTTTTATTACAATTATTTTAACAGTTAAAGCTCAAGTCAAAGCATAATAAAAATGGTTAAAAAACAAACAAAAACAGATTAAACCAGATAAAGGCAGCAGCAAACATTTGTGATAAAAGCTTTCCAGGTGGTAAAAGACCAGAAAAGTACAAAGATATTCACCGATTGTGAAATGATATTAAATTAGATAAAGATGAATGTATTGCCAAAAATGTTATTTTTGTTTCAGTCATTGCAAATTTTGGACAAGATGGACTGTTTCAAGAAGTGGCAGAAAGATATTTCTAGATTTGTCTGGCAGGGCAAGAAGCCCAGAATAAAATTTAAAATACTAACTGACGCAAAGGAAAGAGGTGGATTTGCCCTGCCGGACCTTAAACTTTACTATGAATCAGCAGCATTCTGCTGGTTGAAAGATTGGCTGCTTCTTGAGAACACAGACATTTTGGACTTAGAAGGTTTCAATAACGTTTTTGGGTGGCATGCATATTTGTGGTACGACAAGGTTAAAGCACATAAAGCATTTAAAAACCATATTGTCAGGAAAGCATTGTTTAATGTCTGGATAAGATACAAAGACTTACTGGAAATTAAAACCCCAAGGTGGTTGTCACCAATGGAAGCAAAGGCTCAGAAAAAGCTCAATATGGAGGCCAATTGGCCGAAATATTGGGAAATATTGGAACAAGATGGAGACAAATTGAAATTGCAGAGTTTTGAGAAATTAAAAAATAAAGTGCGAGACTGGCTACATTACAGTGGTGCCTCGCAAGACGAAATTAATTCGTTCCGCAAGTTTTTTCTTCTTGCGAGTTTTTCGTCTTGCGAAGCACGGTTTCCCATAGCAATGCATTGAAAATCAATCAATGCGTTCCTATGGAAACTGCCTTCAGACCAGGTCCGGGGACAGTCTGTCCCCCGACCTCTTCTGAAGGCTGGGGGGGGGGGACAAGGGCTTTTCTTCCCACCGCCAGCCTTCAGAAGGCTGTTCTGAAGGCTGGCGGTGGGAAGAAAAGCCCTTCTCCCCACCTCCCACCCCGCAAGCTCCGGGGACAGGAGGGCTTTCCTCCCGACTGCCAGCATTTTAAAAGCCCCCAGGACAGCGGAGACTTCTCCGCTGTCCCAGGGGCTTTTAAAATGCTGGCGGGCGGCAGCACAGCGTTCGCTGCCGCCCGCCAGCATTTTCAGATCGCCCCAGGACAGCGGAGAAGTCTCCGCTGTCCGGGGGCTTTTAAAATGCTGGCGGGCAGCAGCGCAGCATTCGCTACCGCCCGCCAGCATTTTCAGATCGCCCCGGGACAGCGGAGAAGTCTCCACTGTCCCGGGGGCTTTTAAAATGCTGGCGGGCGGCAGCGCACCAGCATTTTCAGATCGCCCCGGGACAGCGGAGAAGTCTCCGCTGTCCGGGGGCTTTTAAAATGCTGGCGGGTGGCAGCGCAGCGTTCGCTGCCGCCCGCCAGCATTTTCAGATCGCCCCGGGACAGCGGAGAAGTCTCCGCTGTCCCGGGGGCTTTTAAAATGCTGGCGGGCAGCAGCGCAGCGTTCGCTGCCGCCGACCAGCATTTTCAGATCGCCCCGGGACAGCGGAGAAGTCTCCGCTGTCCCGGGAAGGCAGGCGGGGGGAGCAAAGACTTTTGCCCCCCGCCGGCCTTCAGAAGAGGTCCAGGACCTCTTCTGAAGGCTGGCGGTGGGCCAAAGTCTTTGCTCCCCCCGCCTGCCTTCAAAAGCCGTCGGGATAGCGGAGAAACGCGCTGCGCTTCTCCGCTATCCCGGGAAGGCAGGCGGGGGGGGGGAGCAAAGACTTTTGCCCCCCGCCGGCCTTCAGAAGAGGTCCAGGACCTCTTCTGAAGGCCGGCGGAGATTTCCCTATGGGGTTTCTTCTTGCGAAGCAAGCCCATAGGGAAATTCGTTTTGCGAAGCACCTCCAAAACGGAAAACTCTTTCGTCTTGCGAGTTTTTCGTTTTGCGAGGCGTTCGTCTTGCGAGGCACCACTGTATTATCAAATAAGAGAGACCTACAATTTGGATAAAAAAATTGGCTTCCAGGTGGAAAAATCAAAATTGGAAACAGAACTGTTAGATCCCAAAACTAAGATACTTTCAAGAATGTATAACTTGCTGTTAAAATGGAATACGCAGGATGAAACGGTTAAATCTGCTATGATTAAATGGGCACAAGATGTTGGACATAACATTATGTTTGCTGACTGGGAACAGTTGTGGACCACCGGTATGAAATTTACGGCATGTAATGCCTTAAGAGAGAATATTATGAAAATGATATACAGGTGGTACATGACACCAGTCAAGCTTGCAAAAATATATCATCTGCCCGATAATAAATGTTGGAAATGTAAAGAAAATGAAGGTACATTCTTTCACCTTTGGTGGACGTGCCCAAAGATTAAGGCTTTCTGGGAGATGATCTATAATGAAAAGAAAAAGGTATTTAAATATACCTTTCTGAAGAAACCAGAGGCCTTTCTCCTGGGCATAGTCGGCCAATTGGTGCCAAAGAAGGATAGAACTTTCTTCATGTATGCAACAACAGCAGCAAGGATACTTATTGCAAAGTATTGGAAGACACAAGATTTACCCACCCTGGAAGAGTGGCAGATGAAGGTGTTGGACTATATGGAATTGGTGGAAATGACTGGCAGAATCCGAGACCTGGGAGAAGAGTTGGTGGAAGAAGATTGGAAGAAATTTAAAGACTATCTGCAGAAATACTGTAAAATCAATGAATGTTAAAATGATGTTGGATTGAAAATAAGTGGCATTAGCAACAAAGTTAATAAGAATATGCAAAAATGAATTGATAATGGAACAAAATATAGAGTTAAAAATGTTAAGATATAGAGTTAAGATAAATGAAAGAGGGTAAGGATTTGCTGACTTGATTATGTAAATGGGAATACAAAAAGGGGAGGTGTGAGGAGGTCAAAGAAACAAGCAAAGGAGTTTAAAGTTATGAAAAACGGATTTGTTTTTAAATTTTTCTTATTTTTGTTTGTCTTTTGTATGTTGTATTTTTTATTTTTTCATGTATTTTTGTATTCATGCTTTTGTAAAACTTTAATAAATATTCCTTAAAAAAAGAAAAGAAAAGTACAAAGATATTCACCGAATGGGAAATGATATTAAATTAGATGCCAGGCAAGCTTCCTTACTGAGAGAGTTCCATAAACTGGGTGCCACAACAGAGAAGGTATTATCTTCTTCTCTCCTCTGTCTGCCATTCATATCACCTCAGAAGTCAGGCTGAGGGGTCCTGTAGAAGAGAATTCATAGGGCTGTACTCACCTGCTTAAACACTTTGCCTAAGAGGGTGACAAAACAAGCCAATACTTTCTGCAGCCTTTGAAGTCTTAAGGAAGGCTCTTTAAGATTAAGTTTCAGAACTGCCTCTTCTCATTTGATACATCCTGGGCCAAGCCAGACAAGCCATCTCCACTCCCCAGGTCAACGTTGTTACAGGTCAAGATGGGCAGAGGTTGAGCAGACATCTGGTAGGCCACAGTCCTCCAAACATCATTTCCACATCCTCAGGCTGTGATGACATAAAGTCACTCCATAACACAAAGAACAGCCAACACTGTGTCTTCCAGATATTGCTGCACTGGAACTCCAATGAGCCTCACCCAGCACGACCAGCGCTCAAGAATGATGGAAGCTGTAGTCCACCAATATCTGGAGGTTACCATGTTGGCTAACCCTACCATAACACATGACTAGATGGGGCTCTAGACACATCCCGTGACTGCTCTCCAGTAACTGTTGTATCCAAGCTGAAGTAGATAGAAGCAATTTTATCTTTGAAATACTAAGCAAAATATAGACACCCACTATCCTGACACTTGTTAGAAATATATTTTTCTTGCAGCAGGGCTTTTGTGCCTTTGAAAGCTACAAAATAGACAGAAATTGGAGAGGTGTAGCATTTCCCAAGATGAGGTAGTAACCTTATTTGAAAGCCAGTTCAGATGATATTCGAGCCGACTCACTCTTGCAAATAACTGCTCATTGTGGTGCTTCCTCTGAGCTCAAAAAACCACAACTTGCAAATTTTCTTTGCAAATTTCTCAGTAGGGCTTGGGATCTCAACAAATTCTGCCCCCTCCATTTCTGTGACTGTACCACTCACACAAACAGTTATGTGCTGTTTATCTAAATTTACATATTTTAAAGCGTGTACAAAAGCAGAAATCTATATCATGCCCTTTGATCTATTCGTTCTTTGATTAATGCATGATGGATCAGGGACAGACAGATGGTCATGTTGAATAAGAGCTACCACCATTTTGTGGAAGGGCTCCTGTGCGCCTTTGACACTTTTATAGCAAAGATTGTACTATCTGCAGCAGAGGAAAGCTTTACTTATTAAAGAACTGTCCTCATACAGTTTTAAAGGCAAAGTGGCCTTTTCCAGCAAAAAGAAGCAATGAGATATTACAGGTTTGGTTTCCCTGTGGCCCTCCAGATGTTGGTGGACTTCAACTTTCATCAGCCCCAGTAACCATGGCCAATGGCCAGGGATGATGAGAGTTGTAGTCCAGTAACCAAAAGACTACCGCTGCTGCCATATTACATAATTTGGGATTTTGAAAACCACAGTATTTAGTATAGCATTTGAGGACTTAGTATAACTTTGTTGTCAAAAAACAAACATAGAAGTAGTTTGTCCTCAGACCTTGCTGCATGTTCAGACTGGGGAAATTCTTCTTTCACATTCACATCACATCACAGCTTCTGCACCTGCACATGTTGTATGCCTCACCCATAAAATCAACCTCCTTCTCTCTCCACACCCTGTAAATGGATTGTGCCAGCAAGATGTACTTGCATAGGATTGGATGCCCACTGGCATATATTCTGCATGTTGTGGACCTGTTTGCCCACAAACGTGAGGCTGTGATCCTATGGACACTTACCTGGGAGCAAACTCCTTTGAATACAGAGAAACTTTCTTCTCTGCAAGAATGTGCAGCAATGCTCACTGGTTAGCCTCCCTGCCATACTCTATCCCGCATGAAAATCTCACATGCCAGAGGGATATGTGGTCAACTGGCCCACACTGGAAAAGAGCCATACTTAATTTCACTCAGTGGCATAGCAGTTGCCCTGGATGCAAAATTTTAGAGGCACAAAATTTCAGCTGCCTCAATACAGCTTTGCACTTCCGTCACGGGACTTCATTGAAGAGGGCTTCTCCATGCGAACTGGGAAGTGAGCCCTCCAGATAATGGAACGTCTCTTCTTTTCTTATCTCTGCGGCTGTGGTCTCTTGGGTGATGTCAACGCCATTAGGCAGCTGAATGTGCATCTGTACTCCATCCATTTCTCTCCTTCCCCCCTTCCATGTGGCCCCAGGAGCTGGCAACCCACGCTACACCACTGATTTCACTAGTAGTTCTTGAAATATCTGCAAAGAGGTGTGTGTGTGTGGCCACTCTACGGAAATGTCAGACTGATCTTTGTCTTTTAACTAGGTTTGCACACAGAGCACTGTTTTATAACCAAGTGTCAAGTTTAAAGCTAGGAGTGCTGCTGGATCATTATCTAGTAAGCCCTGCCATAAAGAGACCCTTAAGCCGAATGCTTAAAGAGTGAGGAAAATGGCGACCATACTGAGACAAACATGAAGATCCTCCGTTTTCTACTGTAAATGGCATTGTGGCTTTCTTGCTTACTGCCAGGATTTGTGTATTGTCAGCCTCCTTTTGATTCTATTCTAACAGACATGAATTCTTCAGTCTGTAAACATTTTCACACTGACCAGGCCTTTGGCTTAGCCAACATATGAAATCCATAAAGAGTCTTATTTTCTGATAAAAGAAATGGCTAAGGACAATTGACATTATCGTTTGAAGTCCACGGCTTTCCTGCTTGTTTAGTATTGTAGAAATGGAGCCGGGGCCTGGATTTATGGGAGAGAGCTTGCCCAAGGTCTCTTACCTTTAACATATTTTGTGCTCCATCTGCCTCTTATACAGGGAATGTAATATGATTTTGATTAGTTTCTGATGAGCTGCAATTTCAGTAAGTGCAACTCCAGCGCTGTTGTTTTGTGCCGCTGCTACGTTTCAACAATAATTTAAGAAGACTGTTCTGTTAGTTGTATTGATAAAACAATAAAAAGACAGTATCTAAAAACATCACATACAGATAAAACATCCCTACCATCTACCTAAATCTTGGCTTGGATCTTTCTTTCTCTCCATTAGCTTATAGGAGAATATAGGCCAAAAACCACTTTGGCCTATTGGTTAAGGCAAACACGATTCCTTAAAAGGCGGGATGGACGAGCTGCATGAACACCACGCATGACATCCCCCAAAGAATCATTGGAACTGTATTTTGTTAAGGGTTCTGGAAATGGTAGATCTGTGAGGGGTAAACTCGCTTCTTTGGGGAAGATTATGTCATTTAAATGTATGGGGTGGAATTTAACATTGCACTACAGTGGTACCTCTGGTTACGAACTTAATTCTTTCCGGAGGTCTGTTCTTAACCCGAAACTTTTCTTAACCTGAAGTGCGCTTTCACTAATGGGGCTTCCTGTTGTCGCCAAACCGCCACCAAGTGATTTCTGTTCTCATCCTGGGGCAAAGTTCGCAACCCGAGGTAGTGGTGGAGCTTCATGCTCCGGCACCTGGTGGCAGAGAGCAGGCAGGGGTGGGGCTGGTGCGTGTCCTGGGGGCGTGATGCGCTGCCCGCAGGGGCGTGACGCACATCCCAGGGGTGTGGCATGATGTCTGTGGGGGCGTGGTGCTCAGCATGGGCGGGGGCAGCTGTGATGGCACCCCACCAGGATTGTGCTGCTGGGGGTGCTGTGCTCCCCCCGCACTCCTCTTCCTTCTCCAGTGACCCGAGGTACTACTTCCAGGTTAGCAGTGTTTGTAACCCAAGGTACCACTGTATTACAATCACGCCATCTGCACCAGCGTATCAGCTCATCAGATGGAAAGATCCCCCCTCCTCTGCCCCTCTCATGCTGGTCTGGAGGTTCTCCAAACCTCCCCAGATCCAGTGTCAGGGGATATGGACATGTCTGTTGGGGGAAGAGAGGGAGGAAGTCTTGTTGTGGGGTTCATTATGTGAATCCTGCCCTGGATGTGTACGCAACTCACGTTTCTGCTTCTGATACCACTGAACTGCATGCCGAGTGCTATTGACTGGTATTCAAATAGGTTTTACTCAGAGTAGATTCATTGAAATTAATGGACTTAACTTTGTGAAGTTACTTAATTTCAGTGTGTCTATTCTGAGTAAAACTTAGTTGAATATCACTCATTAGGTAGTCCTGGCCTCCTAGGAGTGAGCCACTGTATATTTCCAGTGGGGGGACTACTATTCTGAATGTTCCCCACGTAAAAAAGAAGAAAACTGACATAGAAACTTGGCACATCAAATAATCCCTTTCTGATATTCTCCCTAACAGTTCTGCTTCTCACTCCCCTCATCCCATCTTCTACATTTCTAAGTTGCGCCATGCTTTGCTTCTCCAAGCATGAGGATCTGAATATATACATGGGGTCCCATCCAGCTTCAACTGGCACATGATACTGAACATTGGCTTTGCTCTCCAGAAATGTCAAGCGAGGCTTTGTGCATTTGTGTGCAGTGTGGGAGAGAGGGTTGACGCGAGAGAACAGAGCGCTGCCATTTGCCGACTGACCGGCCTTAATGGATAGTCTTAACTGCGAGCAAATTTGGCTTGTTCACCAAATACCTAAAACATGATTCCCATGGTAATGAATTGTTTATTGGCTTATATTTTAAATGTAGTAACAAAGACAGACACCTAAGCAAATGGAAAAGTACCGAGAACATGGTTTACATTACAAGCAGGGTGAGAGAAACATTCCTGAATAAGTCTTCCTGGCATGGATGACCGTATAGGCTATGTACATCTATGTGAGCAGCAAAAAGCTCTCCAAAGTACTATTGGATGCAGTGTATGAAATCTAAAATCAAGGAAATTCATGAAGTCCTTCGTAAAAATTTCTGCTACCCACACAGCTCTGTGCAAAAATCCCCAACCAAAAACAGTTAGAGGCTTTCCTCTTTTCCCCCTCCTGCTTTTAATACTTTACTGCAGGTTTAATTGCAGCAATATTTCAATGCCAAAGAGAGTAATTTGCAGCTTGAATACAGCATTAGATCTGCAGTGCCCTACAATTTTAAACTCCCGTATAAAACAAGCATTTGGTACTCATACTACTTGAATTCTCATTTTCTGTTCACACTTCCAAAGGAACGGAAGTTAAATGTCTACATTAACATTTATAAAAATTTAGGAGTGATTCCCTTATTACATAATTAGCCGGAGCACTTGGAATATCTGTATATCTGCCGATTAGAGACATTACTCGGAACATGCCCTCGAACAGCTGTATTCCAAGACAAAAAAAGAGTCAGTAATGTGGCCCTGGGGGAAAGTGTTCCATTTTGACAGAATAAGGCAGCTTTGGTTAGTTGTTACAATTAAACTTGCTCACTTTAGGGGAAATGGTAGGAAAATGTCCTCTGAAACAAAAAGGTATCCCCGCCCTCCATGGAAACTCCACAGTTTTACCTTTTGAGGTGTTACCAGCCTTGTGGCTGTGTGAGATTAGAAACAACTGAGATTGCATAAATGTCTCAGAGTTTTCACAGATGAGAGTCACTACTTATTTGGTAAGGTAAAGGTAAAGGGACCCCTGACTGTTAGGTCCAGTCGTGACCGACTCTGGGGTTGCGGTGCTCATCTCGCTTTATTGGCCGAGGGAGCTGGCGTACAGCTTCCGGGTCATGTGGCCAGCATGACTAAGCCGCTTCTGGAGAACCAGAGCAGCACACGGAAACGCTGTGTACCTTCCTGCCGGAGCGGTACCTTTTTATCTACTTGCACTTTGACGTGCTTTCGAACCGCTAGGATGGCAGGAGCAGGGACCGAGCAACGGGAACTCACTCCATCGCGGGGATTCGAACCGCCGACCTTCTGATTGGCAAGTCCTAGGCTCTGTGGTTTAACCCACAGCGCCCCCCGTGTCCCACTTATATGGTAAATGAGTGCAAATGTTGTTTGTGCCTACATTCAAGGCTAGCTTGACCTCAACAGCAAAGGAGGGAGCCGCGGGGGACAGAACAACGCCAGGGGAACCTAACATGCCTACTGCAGCACCTCAGCCTGGCTTTTTGTATGGCTTTCAGGACGAACCAATAAAGTACTTCATTGTCACTGCAGAAAAGTTCTGGGGACACCCAGTTCACATGAAGAGCTGGCCATGCAGAAGTTCCATTTGGGTCTGCAGGATTTTGCAGCTTCCAAATTGAGATAGTATATCAGAGTGACATTGCAGGGGTTCCAGTGGTGTGCTCTGTGCTTATGGATGTATTTTTTTGTTCATTTTGGTTTTGTTCTATCATTCTTGGTACGTCTCATTTTTGACTGTAAGGCCTCACACCAGCCATCGTCAGGGATGGGGCAGAAATTTTAATCAGTTCACACTTAAAAACAAATTTAAAAGCTAATTTTCCATTTTCTGAAATAGTATTCAAACTGAAATGCAAACCCCCATCAAAAATTCACACTTTGAATTTTTGGGAGAAATTTGCGCTAAAACACCGGTGAATTTTCACAAAAACTTTTCACAAAAAAATTAATAAATTGCAAAGTAGTATTGACATGTTGAGGATGGAACCTAAGATTGGAAAAATGATAAACTGTGAGAAAATGAAATTGACAGATTTGCCCACCCCTAGCCATCGTAACATGATCAGACTTTTTGATTTGGTCTCTGCCTCCATTGTTATTTGCTCCATCTTTCTGGTGTTATGGATGAGGATGATGATAGGCTTATTTTTTTAAAAAAAGCTTGTATTCATTCTCTTTTTATCCAGCTTTCCAGACAAATAATTTTCTCCCAAAGTGGCTCACATTAGCAAAAAGGTGGGATATGAGTTCCCTGCTCCTGTTCCTTCTCTGTCTGATGGATGAGGACAACTTGGTTTCCCCCATGCTGTCATGTTATTCTTAGGAGGGAGTGCATGTAGCCTTTCAGTGGCCCTTCATTCTCTGGCTAATGGCAGAAGCCAGAGCGTGCTTCTCTTTAGTTCTGTTAGAGTTCATGTTCACAGCCTTCTGTGTCACCCATTCACATAACAATGAAGGATACTAAATTCTGTGCCCCTGATGAGGAGGCTGCAACTTTCCACTCTTTCCAAGGTTTTCATTCTTCAGCCGATGGACTCATTGAAATAAACTCAAAAGAACTGTGGTCTGTAAGTCACGCTCAAAAGAGACCCAGGCCCGGCCCGCTTATGAGACAGGGTGAGCCGCCCACCTCAAGCGGTGCACCCTCCACTGTCCCACAGTGTTCGCCAGTAACTGAGAAGTGGTGCTGGTAGTGGTTCTCTCTAGTGATATCTCTCTGAAATCTCATGCGAACTCACGGAGCGCATGAGATCTTGTGAGACTTCTCCGAGATCTTGCCGGAAGCCTCTGCTGCTGCCAATGCTTTGCAGGTGCCACTGCTGCCACCAGTGCTTGGTGGGCACTGCCGCTGTACAGTGCAGCCAAGAGAGGTGAGTGCTTGTGGCAGGATACCAGTGAATGGGGAAGAGCAGCATTTTCCCATTTTGCCTCAAGTGGTGAAATGGGACATGCTGCCCTGAATAGACTCAAGTTAACTTAACCACATATCCATTAATTTCAGTGAATCAGTTCTGAATGTGATTGGTGAGCTTCAACTCTAGGGGTCGGCAAGGTTTACCTCGTCTGGGCCGGTTCACTGCTGTGGAGATTGCTCCATGGGCTGTATCACACCTGCGTAGACGCGGAAGGGAGTCCCTGCTCCGCACTGCGCAGCTTTAGTGAAGCGCGTGGGGGCTCGTCGAGCGGGCAACTCGGTTCGGGGGCAGCTTAGGGGCCGTTTAAATGACCCCATGGGCCGCTTTTAGCCCACAAGCCGCATGTTGCCGACCCCTGTAACTCTATATGTTAAGAAGAAATGAAATGGAGCTGCTGCTACAAACAGCAGCTCTGGGTTTCACCTGCCTCCGAATTTGGAGGTTTCATATAGCTGTTGTGGCTAGCAGCTGCAAAAGCCTTTCACCTCCCACATCCTCCAGGAATTTATCTAATTCTCATTTTAGAACCGTGTAAGATTCCATCCATCATCACAACAACTTGTAGCTGTGAACTATGCAAGTTAATTACATGTTATAAGAAGGAATTTCAGCAGGTACAACATTGCCTTGCATGGCAGGCTTTATCTGTCAAAATCAAAGAAACAGGACTCTTTTGCTCCATTGCCTATGATTACCCTGAACACAACTGAGCAGGGGAAACTATGCAGAGGTCCAATAGTAGTGGGCTTTGGGCTCTCAGAGTTAAGTGGTGCCCCAGAATTTGGCGCCCCTACCCCTCACACTCCATTCTGCAACTGCACCAGTCATGTTATCCTAAAACTACCTGGGGTTCTAATACTGTCCCATACTGTCCTTTCCACCTACTGCATGCCCAGAGTTTCCTCTTCTTGCCCTTCCTTTTATTTCCAGTGGAAACAGAATACTGCATGGAGCTCAGCCAATGCAGGTTCATCTTTGTCTGATCAGGGGCGTCCTACGTAAATGAACTCTTTTCTCGTGCCTCATTCCACATAAAATAAGAGCTAAGCTGGAAAGATGAGGCAGGTAGGGAATAAGTCTTTTTTACCTTCCAAAATGCCATGTAGCTTCCTCCCAGCTCACAAACTTACCAACGGGTTTAAGTTCATTAACGACTGCATCTCTCAGGACTCCCTCTTACCTCTAAATTTTCTAGTCAGCCATGCACAAAGTCCATTTAGTTTTGGGTAATTATCTTAAAGCCCATATTCTGGAGCTTATCTGGATAGAAATCTTTCCAGGACTCAACAGCTCAAAATACCTAATGGGAAAAGCTTTTGTGTTCATTCACATGAACCTGTACGCGGCAGTTGATTGCTCTGCCCTCAGTTCAACTTATTTATTGCAGGGATAAAATATACCATTTACAAGTGGGGATCATTTTTGTGTGAATGATCCTTAGAAAATCACCCTCATTTTCTGTGGTTGAGGAGTGTGAAATCTGCTGAAAAATTGATTAGACAGTTGCTATGCATTGCATTTTTACCTTCATTATATCAACTTTAATATTAGTAGATGCAAAATAGTGAGTCCTGTGAAGTCCTGGTCGAAATACAAGCAGTGATCCTCAATATTATTTATTTATTAATTAATCAACCTCCACATGTGCTTCAAGACAATGCACAGAATGTAATAAAACAGCTAACAAAACAGTTTTAAACCATACAAAAATAGCAGCAGAAAAAAATTGTATAATACTAAGTAGACACCCATGCAGAGACCTATTTTACCAGCTGGAAAGGCTTCTTGGAACAAAAATGTCTTCAGTCGTTTCTGGAAAGTGCAGACTGTGGGCTCCCATCATATCTTAGCAGGAATGGTGTTTTACAGAATAGGAGGAATATGTTTTGAGTGAAGGATTGCATCCGCTGCCCCTTTCCCAACCTCTACTAAAAAATCAGATATAATGTCCAATAGTGGAGGCGCCAGAAAATTTGTGGGGGCAAAATATATTTCTAGGTGCACAAGGAAAAACAAACAAGCCAGCATTTGTTAATGATAGATGTTCAGAAGTGGGGTGCAAGCTCTTTGTTTGGGGTGGACACTTGCCCCTCTCTTCTGGCACCACCTATGTCCTCCAGCAATTGCATGTGTATAATAGTCAAATAGATTCTGCCAGAGGGCTAGGTTGGGAGCAGAGCTGGCAGGCATAGTCTTCCTTTTCTCTCCCCACCTTTTTGTCATCTACATAAGGTTGTAGCAGGCATTACCAACGTGGTGCCCTCCAGATGGTGTTGGACTCCAGCTCCCATCATCCCTTTGTCATTGGCCTTTCTGGCTTGGACTGATGGGAGCTGGAGTCCCATGAAATTGGAGAGGCACCACCTTTACTATGCTCTGTGTATGTAATCTTATCTTACTGCAGAAAATATTTATTCCATGGAGAAAAGATGGATAAGCAGACCCTCCCTCTGCCATTCAACACTGCAGCCTCTCATGACTGCTTTTCATTGGGAGACAGTTACATGGATCTGGCTCGTAATTCCCACTTTGTCTCTAGCTAGCTGTCACATCATACCAATGTGGAGTCCTTGGTGCGTGGTCTTTCTGGGCAGCTCAGAGTCTTAACCAACAAACAACCTCAGCTCTATTGTGATTGGGTGATTTGTGATGGTAAGTATAGTACCAGGAGATGGTAGTTACTCTCAATTAATTAATCCAGAAGGGAAGGACATTTGCTCCCAGAAAGCAGCAGACTTCTCCAGGTGTTTGAATGCCACATTGATTTGGAATTAGAGCTTGAGGGATTCTCTCTATTACTACTTTTACTCACAAACACTGCGTGATGAGAGGCGCGGAGATGATTCTTTTCCCCTAAATGAACCTTGTTCAAAAACTCGTGAACATGCGCTGCTCAAGTTTATTACTTATATTGCAGCATTTCAGCACCTTGTTGACTGCGCTCATAATTTTCAGTGTTCTTAAAAGCAGGTAAAATAATGTTCATACTAGCGATAATTAGCAAATGGACTATATGAATAATCACACTCATTCCCACAAAGATTTCTTGTTCTCACAGACCAATCCATTACTTGCTTCAATGAAGCGTCTTGTTGTTAATTTGCAGGGTTTTCACCCCTAGGTGATGGAAATACCTGCCCTCTTTCCAGTCTCCCATTAAGTATGGTTTTCACTAATATGTATAATTCATGAGAAAAATTTGTTTGTCAAGGATTCCTGACAGGTCACTTAAATCCTAGATCAATTGATAATGTTCACACCAACATGGCCCAGAATGAAAATTGCTCTGATACTGACTTCCCTTTCTTGATAAAAATGATATAGTAGGTTTTGGAGTTTTTTTGTTTTTGTTTTAATTCAGCATGTAGCATGAATTGCTTTTAAAAAAGAAAATAAGCTTCAGATACAAATGATACTGGTATCTCCAATGTATTCTTTTTTTCATTTTGGCAATATCAATGTCACTTTCAGCATTGTATATTCTCTCAAAGCATTTTTTAAAAAACAACAACAACATCACAACAAAACAATAAAACAACATTTGAATGACACAATTAAAAGCAATATAATCCTTAAAGTATTAAATAAAAACAAGGAAGCAGCAGATGATAAAAATGGATGACACCACAGCCAGACCCCACATTACTGGCATAGGATACCAGCTGCCCCCAACTTGACAGAACCAAAAGCTGGTTGGAATTTTTATATATATATATATATATATATATATATATATATATATATATATATAGCACTTCTTAGGGAAAGTCATCTCATGAATTGAGGGCTTGATGCTTAAGCCACTAAGGGGGCAGTCCTATGACAAAATCTGCTGGTAGGAGCAAGTTCTTTTATAGGCATGGTAAACTCCAGGAACAGCTGAATAACATACTGCATTACTGAGGCATCTAGCATGTTAATGCTGAAATCTTATGTGGAGTACGTCCCACTGAATTTAGTGGAATGTACTTCCAAGTAAACATGTTATATGCACATTTGGAGCTTGACTTTTGGTGTATGTGAATGTGTAATATCACTTTTCTCCTTCCTCCCACCAGCATTCGGAGAACCAAGCTTAATTGATTTGCCCAAATCCTCCATTCATTAAATCATCTCACCCATTGCTCTTGATTTATGATGCACAAATGGAATGGAATGGCTACTGTATGTGGAAATACTTAAATAATTATGATATGTAAATGTGACATTTTAGTGAGCATGTGTAAATATATCAGTCTTTTCCGAGCAAGCATTTTTCTGATCATAAACATCGTTGCCATATTGTTTTCAATTCAGCCCCTTGCTATAATTATGATGTCTGTGCCTGAGTTTGCCGGTGTGCAGAACCTTACATGAATGCAAAGACAGTGTGACCAAGCTTATATATTGAGAGTTCAGCGTGTCTGCATGGGGAAGCAGAGCACCCTTCATTAAGTGTGGCGAAAGCACAGTTAGAGCCATGAGGGTCATCAAGTGCTATCTTGGCTCTGACTGACCATGTGCCATGTTATTGGTTTGTAGTTTCTGCTGAGCTTATGGAGAAGCATGACAGCCCTGTGGCTCAGATATGGACTCAGGTAAAGTGGCACCACTATCTTCTAATTGCTTGCTCTCTGGATCAATTTAAGAGTATTCGGCACTGACATGTTTTCAAGAGGGGAGGTGGAGAATCAGGAAGACAGGTGGTTTCTCTGTAGTGGTGGCCTGGTCTCTCTAAGTTTAGGACAATCTCTCCACCAACTATAGCACCAGAGAGCAATGATGAAGAGTAGAAAGTCTGGAGGCGCTAACTGACACTAGGTAGCTCAGGGAGGAGCAGCCTCTTGCATAGTTCACAACTGAAGGTGGGGAATGAAAATGAATATGAGAAACAGTCTAGGCCACGGATGGGGAACCTGTGGCTCTCCAAATGGTGCAGCCAGCCATTTCAGGCCTGATCTAGAGAGTCACAGGTTCCATTCTACTAGTCAAGGCAAGAGATGTGGAGTGCTATACCTAAGGTTGCCTCATGATTTTTTGGCTTCATTCCTGTGTCTTTGACAGCGGCCTGACGTCTGGAAAATAAGCAGTTGATGCTTGTGGCCCTGTCAGGAAAAGCATCAGTAACTGCTTAATCTATGAGTGTCAGACTTTGTTTAGGGACCAGTAAAAAAAGAAGAAAAGATGGCAACCACAGTCATCCAGACTTAGCCAACCAAAGCCAAGGTATCCATGCTGTCCTATGGAAATAAAGGATTGTGCAGTGGAAAATTGGTGGTAGACCGGATGTATGATGTGGAAGTCTCATGTTGTTTACTCCTGCTTTGATGAGTAACAAGTCTTACCTTTTGCTTAGACTGTTTGAAATCTCTGCCTGCACATTATGGATATTGGATATTTATGACAACAAAACTTTGCCGAGTTTTACATTTTATGCAAACCATACAGTTGCAACAAGCAGCAGATGAAAAGGGCAATGCCAGTTCAAGAGTCTTTGTTACCCACACTTTGAGGTAGGAGGGCCCCGTACAGCATCTGTATGAAAATTACCACTTGTACAACTGAGAGAGTTGAGTAGGGAAAAAGAGTTGAGTAGGAAAATATCAGGGCCAGGCAGCAAGAATTTCCAGAACAGGAATTATATGGAATAATTTATGGCACATCAAATATTCATTTCTTTTTCTCTTAAATACACTTGGTATGAATCAATATCACATCCTGATACATACCACCAAAACCACAATTAGTATTTTTCAAGAATTGAATTAGATCTGGTTTATATGATCTGGTTAATTCCTAAATAGCTGATTAACCACACTTTTTCCAGGAAATTGTATCATTCTGCACCATGACATCACTGCAGATTAACACTATTATCATATTATTATTTTCTGTGAATCATATACAGCTGCTCTCAACACATCTTTACTGGATGAATCATTCACTAAAATGAATAAATAAAACAGAATGAATTAAAACAAGGAGAGGGCCAAAGCTGAATTTATTTGGGTCTAAATTGGAGGAATCTTTTATTTTTTTTGTTTCATGTTTTTCTGCGGGATCAGTGACAAAGGATTAATTTTACTTTATATCACAATCAAAATAGGGGAAGTATCCCAGGATACAGGTTAGGGAGAAGGGATCAATTATAAGTTTTATGTCACTGTTTTGGAGTTAACTAACTTTTGAAGCAGGTCTAAATTTCTATTCATTTGCTGCCTTTACAAAGCTTGCATAAAGATGCCGAATCAGGCCAAACTATACACCTCCTTATTTTAGCCTGCACAGGAAGAAATATTACTCTTTTGGTGGGCTCTTTTGGTTCCCTACTGGGAAGACTTGCTACTGGCATCTATATTGTTGAAATGCCTGCATTGCAGGGGGTTGGACTAGATGACCCTTGGGGTCCCTTCCAACTCCACAATTCTATGATTCCATGAAATATTATTGCAACCCAAGTGGAATGGGTAAAATAAATTGCTTGTTCTATAGGGAGAGTTAACTCATCCTTTCCTTCAGTAAGCTAGTTTGCTAATGATAAGGTAAACAATAATTAATGGAAAACATAGATGCCTCTGGGTAAATAAACTTTGTTATTGAGTGGCATAGAAATGCCATAAGTCAGTAAATAAATAACGGTGTTCTAAAGAATCCCCAATCAGTTTATTGTTAAGCATTGTAACAGGCCAGGGAAAAGAAGAGGCTCAGTGAAAAAAGAATGAAGTCTTGCCTGGGTGAAACCTGGTCCTTGTCCAGTTTTTTTGGTTTTTTTTATTTATCTTACAATTAAAAAAGAACCAAAAAGAACAATAATGCAATATTTAAAAACAAGAAAGATTAAAAGAAGAGTGGTACTAAAATTTAAAACTGCAACTCAGAAACACTCCATATCTATATCTGTGTTTACAGAACTGAGGAAAATATAATTCAGCCAGACTACCACCCAGCTAATAAGCAGTTTTGCAACACCCTGATTTCACATGACATGTGGTGGGTGGTTCTATAATTCTTACGTTTATAAAAATAAAAAAGCAACCCAAAGAGGCTGAAAGTGGAAGTAGATGACGTGTGTGGGGAGGGAGTGCTTAACTTTCCCCCTTCCTGCACTTTTTGCGGTCACAATAGCCCCGCTGGTTTCACGTCCATGTGGGGAAAGTTACAGGGTGCCTGCAGAAAAATCTGCCTGTGATGCAGCTGATTTTCATTAAAACAATATTGAGAGGAATAACCATGGCTTTTACACTGAAGGTCCTGATATTAAGTACCAGAGTTTATGTGTCACATTCAAGGGTAAATATTGAGGCAAAACACAGCAGCAGAGTGGATCGTAATACAGAACGAGCGCTCTATGGAACTAGAAAAATAATGCTACTTAGCATAGCATATGATATCTTGTAACATAAAGTCACTCATTAACCAGACTTGTGACTACATGGTATTCAAATGGTTTGTTTTTTAGTTGTCTTGCTGTATAGCCAGAGGTCTCTTTTGTGTTTTTAATAAGCATGACGTGCATTTTCCAATGTTCCGAGTTTCAAGATATTGCAGGTCAAACCACAGATTTCTGAGTCCCGCTGGAAAACAAAGCTAACCAAAACTTCCCATGCCTGACAGTGAAAAAAGCCTCCACATGTCGCACCAGGAAGTGACATCAGCCCCTGAGGTTTTCATTTGTGTGTTTCTTAAAAGATTGTCTAGCAATGCTGCGTTTCTTGTGCAAGTCCACAGGCTATTGTGGGAATGATAGAGGACAAACATGTAGCAGTTTTACTGACTAATGATGCATCATTATTTGACAGTCTCATTAACAATCCATTGACCTTCATAAAAATGGAAGTTTCAGGGGGAAAGGAAACCATCCCATATCTATTTATCAATAAAATACCAGCATGGCAGTTATGTGAGTATAAAGATCTGCAGCACAGGCTATTTTAAATCAATATATAGCATTTTCAATCATCTGTCAATTCTTTGTACCCTTTCCAGGTATTTTTCTGCCCTTCCATTGGTTTTTCTGACCAACTGGCTCCCCAGTTTTCAACCCCCGACACACATGCAGCACATAGCCCTTCTTGACCCAGTTCTTGTTTGAGCTGTTCCTCCTACCAAATTGACTCTACTTTTTCTGGCAGCAGATCACTGTTTTCCTTTACCAACATAGAATGCTCTGTGACATCACAGCAGCTCAGCCAATCTGTAGTGAACAACCATATTGGGTGAATATTCCCCCCTCCCACCGTTCTCAGGGCTTCACTCCAGAGTGAAACGGCCTGTGTTGTGAAGCTTCAGCTGGTGCAAAATGTGAAGGTCGCTGTGACGTTTGCCTGTTCATTTGAAAATGTCTGTACAGGGGGAGAGAAAGAGTTAATAGGTAGACCAATAGAAAAGCCAGAGGCGGAGCCTACCTGTTTATAAAAGGGCTTAGCCCGAGGTTAGTTAGTTAGTTGGTTGATTGGGAAAAGGCAGTTGGCAGACAGTTGGAAATAGAGAGACAGTTAGTGCAGTTGGTTCTTGTGTGAGGGGAGGTAGAAGAGTTAGAAACAGGATAAAATAAGACTAAGAAGGTAAAGAGTAACAACGTTTTGAATGCAGTTAAAGTTTATTTGTGTTTGCAGTAAACTACACTCTTCTTTGTTAACTTAAGAACCTGACAGACAAAGTGATTGATCGGAGAGGATCTGGTTGGTGGCAGTGGATTAGTTGTGTACGGGTCAATAGTCCGTGAGACAACCGGGGGCTCCGTATGAACGCCACAGTTGCACTGATTTCTGGAGCTCACTTTGCTGACCAGTGATCACTTGGTTTTTGTTTCATCTCCACTGGCTCCCAGTACATTTCCAGGTGCAATTCAAAGTTCTTCTTCTTCTTCAAATTTATATATTTAAAGCCCTAACAGTTAGGGACTATGCTGTATGAAGGACTGTCCCCTCCCATACAAACCTGTCAACGCCCTGCTTTCCCACATTAGAGGTCAGGTCCTGCAATACATCTAACCAAGAATCAAAAGTATGATTGATTGGGATGCAAGAAAGGAACTGTCCAGGTTGTGGAACCTCCTCCCTTAGGAGGTTCCATTAGTTCCCTTTCTCTTAAGCTTCTGGTGGGCTGCTGAGACCTTTTTATTTAGCTTGGATTTTAGTGTGTGTTATTATTTATTAATTTATTTCATTTCTATACTGCTTTATATTTTTAAGAAAAATCTCAAAGCGGTTTACAGCATATTAAAACGTCAATAAAACAATCCAGAATCAACCATTTCTGAAGAAAGTCAAATATAAAGTATACAGTCAAAGCAACATAATTAACAGAAAACTAGAATATTATCTTAAAGATTTCAAAACAAAACATTACAAAGGAGGTCAACTACAGAATACATATTTAACACAAAGTTAACAAAAAAACACCTTAAGCATTTAAAAAAACCCTCCAAACCATTGCTAAGTGAAGCCAAATTTAAATGCACAGCTCCATCTCTTTGTTTTAATGATGAATTGTTTTATTGTTTGAAATTGACTTTAGTAATTTGAACTATTTCTGTGCTTTTGTGTTGCATGTATTTTTTATTGTTTATTGTTAAGCCATTTTGAATTTATTTTAAGATTTTTTTTAATAAAGAAAAGCTGTATATTAATGGTTTTAATGAATAACCATAAAATCAGTTTTCCATAAGTAGGATCAGGTAATTGGAGAGACCGTAGATATCTGCTGCCAATCAGAAAAGACAATACTGGGCTAGATAGATTAGACAGCTGGCTGATTACACTCTATACCTTTAAAGCACATTTGCAACTCATTCTTTCCTTCAGAAGAATTGTAGTTTACCCTTCACAGAGTAACAATTCTCAGCAATCCTCAACAAACTGCAGTGCCCATAATTCTTTGAGGGAAAGAATGTGCTTCAAATATGCTTTAAACATATATTGTATACACAGCCTCTGACTCAGTATAATATACCTTCCAAAGTTGGTAGGAGCTATTAGCTCATCTCTGAGTCTGCCAAAAGTCAACCTCGTGGAGCTGCTTTCACACCTAAGACTTGTGGCCAGCAGAGAGCTATCATAAAATAAAAATTTAACCCACAACATAATTAATCAGTATTAATAGTACATGAGCAATTGTCTACTTATGTAGACTTCGTGTCCTGTGGTTTCAACATGAAAATTGCATTGTGTCCTATTTTAAGATTTTTTCTGATAATCAGGATGTCTTAGATTAAGAGTGTGCCAAATTTCTATCTATTGTGGAAGTACAATAAGAGCAAATCATTGTGTTGGTCCCAAGAAATATATGTGTACAGTGGTATCTCGAGTTAAGTACCTAATTTGTTCCAGCGGCCGTTCTTAACCTGAAGCACCACTTTAGCTAATGGGGCTTCCCACTGCTACCGCGCCGCCGGAGCACGATTTCTGTTCTCATCCTGAAGCAAAGTTCTTAACCTGAGGTAATATTTCTGGGTTAGCGGAGTCTGTAACCTGAAGAGTATGTAACCCGAAGCGTATGTAACCCAAGGTACCACTGTATATATATATATATGCTCCTACACCCACATTTTGGAGTCTAATGTATTGTTTAATTCTGACCCCCAAGCACTGATGCTTCTTCCACGTATGAGCTTCCAAAAATGCTGTGTTCACATATTTTTCATTGGTCCAGGCTCTATGCATAGACCCAACTTGTCTGCCTCCTTCTCAACCCCCTCACTTCCATTCCTAACCATTGCTCTACATCTGGGTGACATGTAAGATAATTGCAGGACACTTACACTCTCGATAAACTATGGTTTCCCCTTTTCTGCAGCCCTTTGAAGTTTCAGACAGTTTCATGATAATTGATAATCTAATCTCTTCCAAGCTCTGGGTTTTTTTTGGGGGGGAGGGGGGAGTTGTTGGCGACTGCTCTGGAATAGCAAGCAGGGGAAAATATTACAGCATAAGTATTGATTTCTGCATGTAGAGGTCACTGTGTGGGGATTACACTTTTATCACACAAGGTGAAGTGTTGGCAAGATCCTAATAATAACTACTGAGTGCTAGTTAAATATGGGGGCCAGGGGGAGGAAAACAATCTTTTATTCTTAGTACCTCAAGGCTATACATGGCAATTACTATTGCGGAGGCAATAAAGAAGTTGTTAATTACAGGTTTTATACCCTTGTAGCCCAAAGTAGGAATGAAAGGACTAAAGGTTACAGAGTGAAAACTGAAGAAAGAAAGAAAGTTATAGGTCTTGTTTTTCCTTTGCAAGAGGAATAATTTACTGCAGCACAAGGGGTTTGGGGCCCAATAAATAAGCAAAGAAAAGTACATGTAACCCACGTTAGGGAGCATAAATGAGGCTACAAGTTGCTGTATATTTTTGATGAGATGCCATGTTTTTGCCTTAATTAAATGAATGGTATAGCTCTATTGTGACCTATACAAAAATCTGTATTTATTGCTGAACAGACTGTCAGATTGTTTGGACTGTGATCCTAAGCACACTTAGGTCCAATAGACCCAAACAAGTTGATATTTGGGAATGGAGATTTAATGTATCTGTGAAGATGTTTAGCAATTTGTTCTGTTTTCATTTGGGATCAGTGGGCATGCAACACATACCTTGGGTGCTTCCAATTTTGTTGGTAGTTGCTCAAGCTGAACATGGCAGATCTATGCTCAAGTGAGGAAATGTAATATCACAAAAGTTGTCTGTCACAAAAGTTGTCAAATCAAAACTTCAAGAATTGAGAATAATCTGTAGCTATGGGATTTGGTATCAGGGATACCCATTAAGTTCTATGGAACACATTACAATACAGTATGGGGATACCAATTAAGTTCTTAGTTGGAATACATTACAATCCAAAGACTGCCTCAAGTGACAACAATGGCAAAACTAATCTGATGGGCTTCCAGACAGGAGTTTATTTTGTAAACAAAGCTGTTCATGTACAAAAGTTTTTCATAGCATACACACAGTGTCATTGTCATTAAACCTTACTCTTTTAAAAAAAAATTAATCTGGATTTCCCCTTCACAAAGAAAATCTGATAAAGGAAAACAACACACTGTACACCCACAGTTATCACTGGCGCGGAGGCTCATTAGCATATTTTGAGGGAGAGGAGTGTGGTGATGTTTTGGTGGGTGGTCTCTGGGACCATATCCTTATTTCTTTTTGTTTCTCATATGAGCATAAACTAGTTGCTGTATTTCTGAACATGCCTATTTCTAAACACACATTCTCTGTCTAAGTTATATTGGCTAAATGACATTCCTTTTATTTCTTCTTCATAGCTTGCAATTGAATGTGCTTGTGGACAGAGTTGCAGATGACCAAAGATTAAGTCTGCAATGCTATGGACATTTACTAGGGAGTAAGTCTCATTGAAGAGGAAGACATAGGTTTGGGCTCCATGTGTTCATGATGTACTACAAGGCTGAGGGTCTTGTCATCTCACAGATAACTTGTTTCCAAAACTCAGTCCATATCACACTGACATTCCTATTTAAATGCAGAAAAATTTGATGCAACACACACTTAGAAGGCAATACATGTAGACTCTGCATATGAACATTCTTTTGTTGACAAGCAATGTTCATGAGAAGTTGTAGTACTCTACTGTATGCTAAGCAGAGTGAGTGTAGTACAGTTCTTTACATCCTGACAAGAACAAATATATGCACACTCACACCTCACAAAATTCACACATACATAATGAAGGTAAAATTAAACACTTTTGAGATAAAGTTCATTGATTAAAAAACTCAACAGACCAGTGCAATTATGACTGCCAATACCACTGGCTCATAAAACTCTGCTCAAAAGCAGCAGAAATCAGCAAATGGTCATTAGTCTGTTGCCTACACACCGTTAAAAAAAAGGGGGGGTGTGTGTCAGAAAGAAAGGCTTCCAGATAGGTTTCCAGAAAAGGTGGTACAAACTGTCATGCCGTTTCTAATTTAGTTTGCATTGTACACAAAGTGCCATATAACACATTGCCGGAAGCTGACTCTGTGAGAAAGTGATGCAAGGAGTTAGTAACGTGACTCAAGTCATGTGGGAATCAGCACCCTTCATTTGGTAGCTGGAAGAGAAAGGAGGTCACCAGGATCCAGAGGAGTCAAAGCCTGGAGGTGTCTCTTGGGCTCAGTAGGGTGGAGGAGGGTGGCGTGGCTCTGGCAGTGAACATAAAGGCTGCCTGTGGATCTGGCGGAGAAGAAGAGCTTGGGGATTGGCGAGGGAGGTGGCTGTGGAGGATGATGTGCTGATGTCAGGTTCCCTTTGGGCAATTTTAAAAGTCCTTTTAAAGTGACCTACTGCTGGAAAGAGAAGTGAGCTATCTTCAGGGTGGGGGTGGAAAGCTCAGTAGCATTGCGGATAATGAAGTGGCTATAGCTGCTTCTGCAAGCTAAGGGAGTCCTAGGCAGCTAGGAGTGATGTTGCTTTTAGCACTGTAAGCTCATTGACTGTTAAGCCTGCACTACCACTTGTTCCCTCCACTCCTGGTATGTTTTGAGGGTATCCACCATCCCTCCCTTTATTGGCCATGTCAGGACATGTGGCGTGTAGCAAAGGCTCATTTTGATGGGGAGGGCTCATGACATGGACTGCGGGACAGAGCCTTCTCAGTGGTGGTCCCCTGTTTTGTTGTACTCTCCCCCAATGGAGATAAAACTGCCTTCATCAATAATTATGTTTGGATGTCAGCTGAAAACACATCTCTTCACACAGGCATTTGCTGGAGGCTTGATGAATTAATATTATACTAGTTACAGGTAGGTAGCCATGTTGGTCTGCCATAGTCGAAACAAAATAAAATAAAAATCCTTCCAGTAGCACCTTAGAGTCCAACTAATTTTGTTATTGGTATGAGCTTTCGTGTGCATGCACACTTCTTCAGATACACTGAAACAGAAGTCACCAGACCCTTATATATAGTGAGAGGGTGGGGAGGGGTATTACTCAGAAGGGTGGTGGGAACGGGTGATTGGCTGATAGGTGTGGTACATATTATACTGAAGCTGCTGGTGGATTGGATCAAATTGTTCTTTAGTTGTACAGTGTATTGGATACGCCATAGAGTTTTAATTGTATCTATTGAAAGGATTCCCTTTTTATATTTTTAAGCTTCATTATGTAAATTGCTCTGGGATATTCCTATAAAGAGTGGTCCATGAGTTGAATAAACAAATAAACAAAATATATGTATTTACCTTGATGTTGTTCCATTGGAAAATACAGTAAGTAATTGCATTTGAGTCCATGGAGGTAAATGACACTCAGAGAGATATAACAGGAATAAATGAGAGCTGCAAGCAGAAGAAGACTGGGAGGCCTGGCTTAAAATTGGGATTCCAGTCACATGAAGTGATTGGATGGTTGTTGCCAAATCATCTGTCCCTAGTGATCTGCTCCTGAAATGGGAGCATAGCCATTAATTTCAGTGGACAGCCAATCTGCACACAGATGGGGTCACTCTGCTGAAATGAATACAGATCTGCATGCTTGCTAGAGATCTGTGTGCACATCTGAGCATGCACAGATTTCTGGACTGGGCTCAGTTTCTCACATGCAAAGGGTGTGTACTGGGTTGCCATTTAAATAGGTCACGTGCACAACATTCAATCCTAGTCATAGTATTAAATTATTATTTATATGTGCCATCGTACATAGTTATAGAAAATGCAGAAACATCCAAATAGTTAATAATGATGCAACTGAAATATGTAACAGAATAGAGGGGCATAGCTCAATGGTGCAGCACAGGCTGTGCATTGTGAAAAAGCCCTAGGCTTCAGTCCCTGGCATCTTCCAGCAGAGGTGGGGAAGACTCCTGTCTGAAACCTGGAGAGCTGTTGCCTGCCAGAGTAGGCTAGGCTTCCTCAGTATGGTGCTCTCCTGTCAGCCCCAGGCAGCATGGATAATGGTCAAGGAAGATGTCAGCTGTAGTCCAAACCATCTAGACAGGGCCCTAAGTTGGGGAAGGCTAGTGTAGGTAATATTAAACTAAATGCACCCATGTTTGATAGAGCAGCTTCCTATTCCTAATTTGATGGGAGGAAAATGCTTGCTGTAAAGTGAGAATTCAGAATACCTTCTGTTATATGAAAGGCAGCAATATTTGGGATAATAAATACCCATCTGATTTATACATCAGATCTCTATCAAAATGGATATTAGTGGTCAGGCACTGACTATCAATGAAAGAGCGTTTGGGATCCAAGCTGCTACATTATCCTGACACAATCCTTATGGGTCTGCTTTGGCACCTACACATCACAGCTCGCATGACATGAAAGATTGGAGATCATAGCATCAGTTCTGCACACTACAGGGTGAGAACAAGGCTAGCTCATGGAGATGATGTGACACATTTCCTTTTCTTTGATTAGCGTCCAAACTCATTTAGGAATGCTGTTCCATATTTAGGGAAAGGAGTAAATTCTGTGTTTTTTTGTACAAGCATGCAGCACTTTGCACTGAGGCGGGTATGAAAATGAGGAATGTGCTGCTCTACATAATTTTAATCAGAGCTAAGAGGGCTCCAGATTTATGGAGAACCTATCCATTAAAATAATGCCCTACCTGCAGGAAAATCACATACTTTTAACAGAAGAGTCATATGCTCCACAAGTGTCCTACATGCTTATCTGCATTCTTGTCCAGAATTAATGACAGCCAGGGGTGCCAGCTGCAGGGAGCCAAGCCCTTTTGCCTCCACCCCCATGTTTTTGGGGTTGGGGTCAGGCCCCCACAATGTCTGAAAAGCGTGGAGGGGAAGGAGGGTTGAAGCAGCCTCCCACCAGTGGCATCACCAGGAGGAGACAGAGGAGGAGCCGCAGGCCATTGAAGCCGTGTGGCTGCCATGTTCGGTTCCGCTCTCGGCTCCTCCCAACATCCTGATGTCATGTTTGGGACGTTGGCTCCCCCAATTGTCCTCGTAAGCTGGTGCCTCTGATGTGAGTTTTTGTGTGTTTGCTTTGTACATGTCACCTGTGCAGAGGATGTGCTAGGTCTAGGAGAAGGCTTGGCTGTCTCTCCTTCTTTGCCAAAGAACCTCATATTTAAGTAGGCCTCTCCTTGTGTTGAATGAACCAGTTTAGTCCTGGTTATCCCCAGAACTAATAATAATAATAATAAAAATAAATTTTATTTATATCCCGCCCTCCCCAGCCGAAGCCGGGCTCAGGGCGGCTAACAACAATAAAACAGTACAAAAGTACAACACAAACAACACTCTAAAATGTCTCCACCCCCATCGTTCTGCCTGGGCACTGAGGTCCAGCTCCGAGGGCCTTCTGGCAGTTGGCAGAGGGCCTTCTTGGTGGTGACGCCCACGCTGTGGAACGTCCTCCCATCAGATGTCAAGGAAATAAAAAACTATCTGACTTTTAGAAGGCATCTGAAGGCAGCCCTGTTTCGGGAAGTTTTTAATATTTGATGTTTTAAGGCTCTTGGGAGCAACCCAAAGTGGCTGGGGAAACCCAGCCAGATGGGTGGGGTATAAATAAATCATCATCATCATCATCATCTTAGTAATGATGGTTGAACACTCAGGCTTGCACCATATTTTCTTGGAAATAAGCTGGCTAAGAGAGAGATGCCTGTCATTTACACTTCTATTTGGGAGATGCCTGTTCCTTGGGTTTAGTACTGAAGAAACTTATGTGCCTCTTCCTCCAGTCTATATGAATACAGTGGTACCTCGAGTTACATACGCTTCAGGTTACATACTCTGCTAACCAAGAAATAGTATCTCGGGTTAAGAACTTTGCTTCAGGATGAGAACAGAAATTGTGTGGCAGCGGCGGCGCGGCAGCAGCAGGAGGCCCCATTAGCTAAAGTGGTGCTTCAGGTTAAGAACAGTTTCAGGTTAAGAATGGACCTCCAGAACAAATTAAGTACTTAACCCGAGGTACCACTGTACAAAGAAGGAAGAACAAAGAAAGAGTCTTTCCCTTTCTTTGCCATTTGTTTGCCATTAGCTCTCAGAAAAAAAAAAGTTGTGGATTAGGGTTGATGAGATGGCATGACTTGTCATTTTACATTGTGTATATCTGTAAGAACTACCGGTATTCCATTCATATATAAAAACATGTATTAGTTGCTTTCCAGGACAAACCCCTGTAATGTGTACATAGCCCAAGTTTTAACAGAACTCCAAACACCCTTTGGTTTGTCTTCTTTTAGTTGACATTGCATTTATACATTCAAACTTTATTATGTCCTCATGATGGCTAGAAACGTCATCTTCTTCTTCTTCTTCTTCTTCTTCTCCTCCTCCTCCTCCTCAAAAAAGAAAGAAATGACATGTACAGACTTGTCCACTGGAAGGGCCCAGAGATCAGAATCTGTGCTTTTCCTAATAAAAAAGGTAATGGAGATGCTTGTAAACTGTATGCCCAAAGGCTCATGTACGGCTTGGATATTGCTATTCACAACCATTAAATTTATCTCTGGTTCTTAGCTTACCTTGTGTTTTAGGCACTCGGTATACGTCACTGCCCTTTAGCAGGCAGGTTATTAATAGAAATGACCTGTATATATATACATGTAAGGACATATTCTGTAAACAAAATTGCATTTTGTTCATTAGGTACAGTACAAATCAATGCCAGGAAACAGGAAACAGAGACATCATAAATAAGGAGATTTTATCTCTGCCTCCAAGGTGAAACGCTAAGAAGGTGTGCGCTATGCACAGGTATCAATCAATTATTAATATGAGAAGAGCACACGGCTGAATCGTTTCAGAAATTTTTAGCTGTCCCCTCTGAGAAGCAAAGTGTCACAGCAACTGACGGCCGGTCTTCTGAATCCCTGCAGGTGACCAGTATGTCACTGATGCTTTTCTCTAGCAGGATAGGGTGTGGGGAAACAGTAGCTGCCCATATTTAAAAACACTCAGAAAATAATTAAAATCAACAATGAGCTAAAACCAGATGGAAACACATGGCAGCTTTCGTATGTTGAGACAGGCTTGCCTGAGCAAAAATGTTTTCAGCACATGTGGAAAAAAGTACAGTGAAGGAGCATGCCTGATGTCAATTGACAGGGAGTTCCAAAAGCTTTAATAGTGCAATTCTTATGCTGTCAAAAGGATTGCCATTTGCTCTGCCCCCTCCCCATGCCCCAGCCCAGTGTTCACACCTTGAGCATGGATGTCTGCACAGGCAAGGCTTCCCTATGTGGACTTTTGCACAGCCTTTCCTAAACTTGTAAGGCTGATCCCATACAGCTCACTCATAAACCTGCATGCATAGAAGTCTATGTGTTTAGGTTTGCCAAGGCAGATGTTCACACTGAACGCATGGGCATTGGAGTCCCAAGAAGCTTTGTGACCTCACGGTTGGACCAGTGACCCTGCTGCTCCTTTATAAAACACAAAGACCTCTTCACACAATCAATGCATAGAGAAAGCTAAAAAGAAGAACATTTTTGTTTTTGTTTTCAGGTAACATGGGTAGATCTATACCAGTGCATCAATTTAGGCAGTCCTGAATTTGTAAAGCCACTGCAGGAATGGATTTTAATGGATGGGCCCCTGGATTGGCATGGCAACTGTAAGGATGATGAATAAAAAGGGACTCACTTTCAAGTAGACATGCATAAAACAGCACCTTTGGTGAATCTGGTTAAACTCTTATGACTCATGGTTCCTAGGAATATAGCTTTTTTAGTTTTAGGGATCTTATTTTTATGGAGTTTTACCCATCAAAAGGCAGGAAAAAAGATATTAATGCTCATGGTGGCTTTGATGTTGCCTTGCTATTCCTTTTGAATTGCCTCCAACATCAAGTTGTGCAAATACATGGTCCTAAATATAAGCTATTTTTTGCTTCCTTGTCTCCGGTATCAGTCTTTCAGAAGAGAGAAATGCTATGCAGGCTTCTTAGGAAGTTAGAGCTTTCAATTTGAAGTTAAGTTTGGCAGGCAAGAGCCTTAATTAAAATAGTTGGTGCCGGTTTCTGTATCTTCCAGGGTTGGGGGGGCTGTTTCCTCCCGAGGGCCACATTCCATACTGGGTAACCTTTCAGGGGCCACATGCTAATGGTAGCTGCAGCCAGAGGCTTAAGTGGGTGGAGAAACAAAATGTTAAATTTACCTTTGTGCAGTAGGACAGTTTCTCCAGCTCTCCCTATCATCCACACCCCCCATTCCACGCATGCAAACAAACAAAAGGTATTATCAGAATGCAAGGGCATAATCTAGTGAGGCAAAAACCCTCAAGGAAGGTGCATAGCAGGGCAAGTACAGGGTGTAGCCTGTGGAGAGGGTGTGGTGTGCAGAGAATTCTGAGGGCCTCATACAGAACCTTGGCAGGCTGCATTTGGCCCCTGCTTTTGAGATTCCTTACCCTGGTGTACTCCTTTAGAAGTGTAAGCACACACATTTGACACCCCATGTTGATGCTGATGCCTGAGAAACAGTGGACCAAACTGATGTGGACAGTGGTCTTATATATAAAACTACCGGGAGCTCTTTGGTAAATGGAATCCTGGCATGTGACTGTCCTCAGACCATCAATCCAATTCCTTTCACGAGCTCTAACTTCAGCCAAACTTTTGATGGAGATGGCGGGCTTTAAATAGTTCAGAAGCCTACACTCGGAACTTGAGAATCTAGACTCACCAGCAAATGCCTTGCGATCATAGAGATAGCATTGATCCCATAGTGGAAAGATGAATGTAGCCAATATCCCCAGCATTTCTTATGGGGCATCAACTCATATTTATCTTTATCTGTCAGCCGTGAAAGCACACCACAAGGCTTGCCCTTTTGTAATGTAAACAGAAAATCACGTCTCTTAGCGCAAAGCCAAACTATTAAAATAGGCAGCTTTTATTCCCTTCATAATGTTCGGCAACATAAGGCGGTGGAACTGATGTGACTCCACAGCTGTTGCCAGGGGAAAGTAAGAATGTAGCTTGCCACATCTGGGGCGACATCTTTAAAGAGGCACTTAATCTGCAGTGCGGAGGTATGTTAAGCCTCTTTTCCTTTCTTTGCCTGTTCT
The DNA here is from genome assembly GCF_027172205.1 of Podarcis raffonei. Classification (NCBI taxonomy): domain Eukaryota; kingdom Metazoa; phylum Chordata; class Lepidosauria; order Squamata; family Lacertidae; genus Podarcis; species Podarcis raffonei. The sequence goes on along the minus strand of NC_070608.1, from coordinate 56,939,733 downwards.
CAAGCTAATGCAACTCCTGGAGAGCAGTGTTGATTTCAAGTCAAATGGATGAGATGAAAGAACAATTAAGAACAAGTGATACTAGGAGGCATTGTAGGAAACATAAAGGCAGAATAATAGCATAATCCCTCGAACAGTCTGGCAGAAGATTTATAATGTCACATTGGAAAGATGTCGGGGGGTTGAGACTCTAACTAAAAATGACATGGTTTTGTGTCTGTGTGGCAAGTGTGTGTCCCCATTCGTGAACACAGGAGCAATTATTGCTTGGGAGGTTTAAAATTGTGGATACTGCATTTTCCAAAACCTTTGCTTGCCTGGGTTTCTCAAAATTCTGTTTGCCCATGTGTGCTCCTGGGCCTATCTGCACCAGCAGTCTATCTTCAGATCCAAGAGTATAAACTTAGACCTCTGCGAACTACAACTAGCCACTCAACAAAAATCTACATTCCAAACACCTGGTGCCAGTAGCAAGCCAGTAGGTCCGACTAGATGTTGCTGGTCCCCTTTTCCCCAGAAGCACTGTCAAAACTTATCACATGCTGAGGGATGAAAAATGGCTTGCCATCACCTTCATATCTAGTGTAAGAAGTGCCTTGGTTTATCTATCTCAGTATTGTCAACAGCGACTGGCTGTAGTTCTCCAGGATTTCAGACCTCAGTGTCTGTCCCAGTCCTACCATGGATTGGACCTAGGGGCTTCTGCATGTGGAGCTGATGCTCAACCACAGAGCTCCAGCCCTTCCTCAAGGTCCTGTGAATTGCTCCCAAGACACCTGGCCAGCCACTGTCTGCAACAGAATGCTAGATCAGAACTTCCGCCAAGGCAGTTTCCACATTCTTAATCTGAGCAGGGAAAACTTCTTAGAAAACGAACAAACAAACAACAACCAACCATTCCGGTTCTTAGCATCAGCAAAATCCATCCTCTGAATTTCCCCACATGAAATATGAATGGAAAGCAAGTCCATGAAAGAAGCTTGTTTCAAAAGAAAATAGAAAAGATCTGGCTTGAGCGGAGAGAAATGATTCACTAGAATGTGGAGTTCCTACCATTTTTCCTCCTACAGAAGGCAATGCTTCCCTCAGGCTACCGAATTGCTTTGCATCGCTTTTCTCTTTTTTTTTTTAAAAAAAGTTGGCTGTCCAACTTACGAAGCAGGAATCAGTTGAAAAATTTGAAGGGAGGATCAATGCCAGCCTGCATGCCGTGCGTTCGACACATAAAAATGCTTTGTTTATGGGAGAAGCAAACATTTGAGCAGGCATGAGCAGGGGGTGGGAAAGTGTACCTTAAAGAATCAAAAGGCCTTTTTGGTGTGTGCTTGCTCTGAGCCATGCCAAGAGAAATCCTCCAAGCCAATCCCCATCTGTTTGTGACAGCTAACTGTGCATATGGATGGCTGCCACATCAACAATCTATTTACGGGTTCTGGAGACAAATTATTTTCAATAATTGCACTTTTTTCCACCTCTAAAGAAAAGATCCCCAGGAGTCCTTCAGATGATAATACAGTAGACAGCAGAACAACATGCAATAACAGCAACTCCCTCCCCAAAAGCTGCCATTGATGTAGGGGTGAGATGGAGCTGCCCCACTCACAGTGGGGAGCCTGGGATCAAGCCTCTTCTCTCAGGTACAAACATAGAGTTATTATCAGCGTCCTCGGCTGGCATTTCATAACCCATTTTGTTGTTGGCTTGCTCAGCTATACCTCCCCCCTCCCCAACTTGCCTTGTAAAAATTATAAATGCCTTGCACATTATACATAGGCGCATCCTGCATGTGGGTTTTCCACAGGCGTCTGCTTGGCCACTGTGGAAAACAAGGGAAGGAATTCAATGCTGAGTTCTCCTGATTGTTTTGTCAGTGCAAGCATTTCAGCAGGGATAGGGTGGTATTCAACTAAGTTTTACTTCAGAGTAGACCTGTTGAAATTAATGGACACAACTAAGTCATGTTAATGAATTTCAGCAGGTTTACTCTGAGTAAAACGTAGTTAAATATTACTCACAGTGCATGTGTGTACATGTGTGAAATTAGTATCGGGACCACGGTGCTCAGGAAGGGGATTGAATCTCTCTCCACGTTGCCTTGCTGCAGGGAACAGCAACTTCTGAGGGGATTCCCCCCCCCCTTGGGACTGTGATGCTGAGGTGGATGGGTTAAAACTCTACAGTTCCCATTTGTCTTTACATTTTGAGTCCAAGGCAGTTTTCAATGGCAACTTTCGGGGAGGGAGTTGCTGTTATTGCATCTTGTTCTGCTGTATACTGTATTGGCTCCCAGGACATTTCCGAGCACAACTCAAAGTGTTGGTGCTGGCCTTGAAAGCCCTAGACGGCCTCGGTCCTCCCCCATCATTCTGCCCAGACACTGAGATCCAGTGCTGAGGGCCTTCTGGCGGTTCTCTCAACTACGAGAATTGAGGTTACAGGGAACCAGGCAGAGGGCCTTTTCGGTAGTGGCGCCTGCCCTGTGGAATGCCCTCCCATCAGATGTCAAGGCAATAAGCAACTTTCTGACTTTTAAAAAATATCTGAAGGCAGCCCTGTTTAGTAGGGAAGTTTTTAATGTTTAATGCTGTATTGTGTTTTTAATATTCGGTTGGGAGCCGCCCAGAGTGGCTGGGGAAACCCAGCCAGATGGGCAGAGTATAAATAAATTGTTGTTGTTGTTATTTAAAGAAGAGCCCTGCTGGATTAGACTGGAGGCCCATCTCTTCCAACTGTTTTCTCACAGACGCCAGTCAGATGTCTGTGGAAGCCAGCACCTGAGCGCAGCAGCCTTCTCTCCACCTGAGATTCCCACCAACTGGTATTCAGAGACCTTCCACAGTGGAGGTGAAACATAGCCATAGTGGCTCGTATCCACTGATAATCTTATCCTCTAACTGATTTTCATTCATCCAAGCTGGTGGCCATCACTACAGCTTGTGGGGCTCAGTTGCCCAGTTTAACCATCTGCTGCGTAAAGAAGTACTTTGGTCTGTCCCAAATCTTCCATCATTCAGGTTCATTGGATGGAACTGGGTTTTAGGGTTAGGAGAGAGGGAGAAAAGCTTCCCCCTGCCCTGTATTCACATTCACTACACCATAAATAATCTTATGCATCTCCATTATTCTTTAACATCAGCATCTCCTTTCAAGACTACAGTTCTGTGAACTTAAACAAGAGTTCACCTAGAGCAGCCTTTCTCAACCTGTGGGTCCCCAGATGTTGTTGAACTACAACTCCCATCACCCCTAGCTAGCAAGGCTAGAGCTCAGGGATGATGGGAGTTGTAGTCCAACAACATCTGGGGACCCACAGGTTGAGAACCGCTGACCTAGAGTGACAGAATATATATAAATTCTTCCTCATGTCTGATGGATAGCAACGACAGCAATAAAATCCACCACTTACCATTTTCTGAAAATCTTCCCATTGTTCTCTTCTTATTGGCTGCTGCAATGATATCCCTCAACTATTTCTTCCAGGCTGGAGGATTAAAACATCTCATGTTCCCTTTCCGTGCTGCACATATTGGTCCTCAGTACCTAGCTTGTCTCCTTCGTTCCTCCTGCCAACAAGTGACAAGATCACTGACAGGGGTTTTCCTGTTCTTCTCCTGACTCATTTTCTTGACTTCATAACTTCCCACCACACTGAATCTGGCTATGAAAGCTCAGTCTGCCCTTAGCCAGCCTGGGTAATTAGTTGCTTCTGTCTGCCATTGGCTCTGGCGCCACCTACTGTTGAACTCCCTGCCTTCTGCCCAACCAGTCCAGGGTGGAATCTACACACATATAAAAAAAAAATTTGAAAATGCTTTTTCTTTAAAGCTTTTTTTAAAAACACACACACACACACACCAACAACATTGAATTTTCCATAAGGCTCACCATCACCATCTAGTGTCACAATTGTATATTGCACTTAAAACACACTTAAAACATTTCATTTGCAGCTGTATAGCTGAGTCCAAGATGGGCAGTGCAAACCACTGGATGCTGTAGTTGCAGATCCTGCACTGAGCAAGGAGTTAGACTAGTTTTCCTTCTGAGTCCCTTCCAGCTCTTTGAGTCTATGATTCTAATCCAGGAAGGGTGCTCCAGATGTGAAAAGTGGCTTCTGGATTGCCTTTCTGGATGTAGTCATATGAATGTGTAGTCCTGCCTGCAGTGTGGAACAATTGATTGGTTTTGTCAGCTCTAACAGCATCTATAATCTATTTTTTGTGGGGTGGAGGATGCTGTTCCCAGACACGTGACTTTTCCTTCCTTCCCATGCAAAGTGAGGCAGCTGCTTCAGGTGGTAGATGTTTGGGGGACGGAGGAGGCAGCATTGGTGAAGGGGTAGAGACCAGTAGTATGTATTCCATGTGGCTTGCCTTGCATTCCTTTAGAGTGATTTAACAATCAATCCCTCTTTTTTGGGGAGGGGGAGACTCTGGAAATTGTAGCTCTCTGAGGGGAATGGGGCTCCTCTCAGCACCCTTATCTAGCTATAGTTCCCAGGACTTTTTCCCTTTGTAGAACTCTTCTTTTCTTCTTAACTCCATCAACTTGCAGATCAGATCTGCATGCTGCTAACAGCTGCACGAATGCAGAATGCATGGTTAGCACTTGTCTTCAGTCCATTGTCTGGGGTTGACGGGTGGGGTATGGTGTCATTCTTTTTTAAAAAATAAATAAATCACATTTTTCTATTTAAGCCATGCGTCATAGCTACCTCCTCATATTATGCAGAAATCCACTGTGCCCCTCTCCCTTACACGTTGCTTTTAAAATAGCAGGAATAAACGTAACTGTTTAAAGTGGTATCATACTGCTTAAATGTATAGTGCAGATGTGGCCTGAATTTCATGTAAATGTAAATTTATTTATTTTGTCACATGTGGCCATAAAGGCTTTCTCACATTATACAGAGAAGGCAGCAATCTGGGGCTAGGTGAATGATGGAGGAAGCAGATACAGCCCGAATTATACTGGATTGTATAGTTTATGCTAAAGATTGCCAGTTTCAACTGTTCTGTCACTGATTAGATGTTGAGTAACTTCCCCCAAGGTAGATCACAGATGTTCAAAATGTGCCAAGAAATCTAATAACAAATATGTCAATAAATCTTCTTGCATCTATTGGCTTCATTTCCTCTGCCTTCCTCTCCAGTGTGGTCCAGGTAAAGAAGCTCTCCTACTTGCCACGTGAATTGCATCCTACCAAAGAGCAGGGGAGCAACTGACTAGGCAGGGCTGGCCCTAGCATTTGGTAGAATGAGGCAATTGCTTCAGGTGGCAGGAATTGAAAAAGTAGGAGTAGCAGGCCGCCCAACACATTCCTTTGAATCCCCTTGGCCACTGACCTCTGCTGGAAATCAGAGTTGTGTGTGCTGCACCCCTAAGCTAGTGGGACTCTGCAGGGTCCACTCAGGTGCAGTGGAAGATGCTGTCCCACTACCAGTGATGAATTAGCTGCCTATCTAGTTATCTTCTGCACACAGAATGGGAGGGGGTGGAATCTTGTCTGTTGCCTTAGGCAGAGAAATATATTGAGCTGCCCCTACCGCCAGGACAAAGAGAATAAATCTTTGCCTCAGGCAGCAAAATGCCAAGGAAATGTGTGCCTTGTTCTCCCAGTTTCATATTGGCCAGGAGGCTTTTTATACAATATATAATCAAACAGAGAAATGTGGTTGGAAGCAAGAAAGTGGTCCCACCTCTAGAATCTGCTTTGTGAAGCTGTTTCTTCATGGTAAGCTTGGCCCTGCAACCCATTGGGTGTGGTAGCTATCTCTTGCCCTACACACACACACACACACACACACACACACACACCTACCTATCTTCAGCATGGCTTCCACAGTGACTTTTTAATATCTTTCTGTATACATTGAGCAAAAAGGTACATAGTAATTTTTATGAGAATGTTGACTGAAGGTGGTCACCATCTGTGCAAACGCCCTGAAACAGTGACTTCCTCTCTGCAGCCTTCTCTGCCAAGGGAGGAAACCTTAATTTATAGATAATCCAAGGAATATCATTCTTTCCTGCCCCACTCCTCTAAATATAGGTGTTTTCCAGTCAAAACATGTTTATTCACCCATCTTGACATGGCTTGTTTAATGAAACAGGCATCCTGTTTTATGTTTGAGGAGGTGACGAGTGAATGCTAACCACTCAGATGTGATTCTGGGGTGCGGATGGGGGTCATATTTGAAACAGACTGAAGTGGGAATCATGGATTAATTAGCACTACATAAATTAAAGTGAACAATGCTAAGGATCCAGTGACTTGCATTTAGAAAGGAACAGCGAATACTTCCAAGGAATTGGTAGCAGGGAGATAGGAGGCAGATTTTTTTTTTTTACCCCCTCTCTCCCTACTCATGAATTACCCCATTGTTGTTCTTAGGTTGTGGCTCCAGCTTTCTGTGGAGTCTCTTCACATCACACTTCCACAGAACGTGGTAGGTGGGATATGCTGAAGAGACCAGGATTTCAACCAGAGTCCACTTAGGATGTGATGATGGCCTTCCCATCATTGCTTGGCAAGGGTTTGCTTTGATGGCAGAGAAGATGCTTGGGGTGACTCTAGACTACTGGTATTTGCTGGAGGGATCCAAGAGCATAGCAGAACTTTAGGTGGATTAATATGTGCTCTGTCTCTCAAGCAGAACAAAAATCACACAGACTTTTTGTAGGTTGGAAGTGATGGGGAAATGCATTGTCAGGTGTGGGATAAATGAATGACTTGTAGGAAGATGTGTAAACATCCCATAAGCAAGTCAGAATGGATGCAAGATGAACTGCCCCACAACAAACTAATCAGAATGGCTGTCCAATAAGAGTGGATATCATTTATCCATGGCCTAAGCTTTGTGCATGCAAATCAGGATGAATGTTCAATAGACCGGTCATCTGGAAGAGCCCTTCTGCTCATTTCCCTTCAGCCAGAACAATCTTTTCCTAGAGGCTGGTGCCTGGGGGAAAAAGGCTCCCTGCTGTCCAGGACATTCAGACAGAGACTTCCTTAGCCCCTAGGGATTTGGAGAAAGTTGGCCCCGAAGCCCTCTCCTTTGGTCCTTTTGATATTTTTGCACATCACCTGTCATGGGGGCTTACCTGATGGGATGGAGGCGCAGCTACAGCATCCTCGTAGCCACATCACTGCCAGTCAGCTGGAGGGAGAGGGGCAAAGATGGTGACAAGGTCAGGGCTGTTCTTGTGCCCCTGCTGGAGCCCATCCGGCACTCCACCCGTGTGTCTCCACAGTCCTGACCTTGCTGCTGCTTTGTGTGTGCCCAGAACACTGCTGTAGGAAACTATCATTGTGGGTCCACCCCACTGGGAAAGCCCCCTGTCATACCCCAGTGGTCACTGCATTGGCCTTCTCTTCTCCCTGTCATTTTTATTACAGTGGTACCTCGGGTTACAGACGCTTCAGGTTACAGACGCTTCAGGTTACAGACTCCACTAACCCAGAAATAGTACCTCGTGTTAAGAACTTTGCTTCAGGATGAGAACTGAAATCGCGCAGCGGCAGCGCGGCAGGCCCCATTAGCTAAAGTGGTGCTTCAGGTTAAGAACAGTTTCAGGTTAAGAACAGACCTCCGGAACGAATTAAGTAGGTAACCAGAGGTACCACTGTATCTGCTTTTCCCTTTTGCCGTCTTTCCTGTCTATTTGCTCTCTTGTTACATTGTAATATTTATGTAGCTCGTCTCCTGAACCCAAATTCTGATTTTCATTTATGATTGCATCTTGGTTGTTGTTGTTTCTCTCCCCCCCACTCCTCCTATTATGCATGCATTAATAGTCATTTTTATATTGCATCTGAGTCTTCTAAGCAGCTTGCCACTATTTTTTCTTCTTCAGTTATTTTGATCACTTTGTTTTCGCCATACTTCCCAGCTTGCTTTGGTGGTCATTCTTTGGAGCTCATGGCAACATTTTTCTTTTCTGCTTTCAGATTCCCTGGTTCCCATAAAAATGACCAAGAAAACACAATGTAGTGGCTTGTTAAAACAACAACAAACCAACAAAAACAAGCTGACACACCTCAAAGATCTAGGATGTTTGCCAAAGTAAAAAGCAAAACAAAACCCACCATGACAGGTTCTGAGAACCAGCTTGCTGTCCAATGAGATGAGAAATCAGGGAATAATAAACAAGGCTTAAAGAGAATGGAAGTGGGGAATCAGGTAGCAAAAGCACAAACAAGCAGGCCTCCATATGCTGCTTCAAGGGTTGCCAGTGTGGTAACTACAGGGACACATGTACCCCTAGAGGCCTTTGCTGGCATGTACAAGGTCGACTCGCCCTCTCATGCAAATTAAGTTTGAAGGAAGTGGCCTACTGTAATCGATACAATAGGATGTGATGTATGCTGGGTTGTTGTGCATGTATGGAGCCTGCAACAGTTTCTCCAGTCTGCAAATGTGCCCCTGGGCCCCCAAAGATTGGTGGTCCCTATGCACACCAAATATCCAGTGGCATCTTAAAGATACGCTACTGCATGTGGGGAAAAGACAGAGTTGCCAAAATAAATATGAAACCCAGTTAAGCTAAAGTTTGTGAAGAGAATGTGCAGGATCAAAAAGAGGCAGAAGAGAAGGAAAATCACATACAGCGAAAGAACGAGAGAAAAAGAATGCAACGAGTAAAAGGAAGCCAATTAAAAGAACATTATACTATGCAGTTCTGATAAAAGCGCCGCACACAAAACAAAGCAAGCAGTAGATTCCAGGGCAGAAGACAGGTGAGAAATGGGCAGGCCAGAAAGAAGACCCTCACACCGATCGTATCGAGAAAGAAGAAAGGAGTGAATGAATATTTTAGCAGATCACTGGAAAGCAATGAATAGAGTTTTGAAATAACATGAAGCTGAAAACAGCAAGGTGTGGGGCTTTTTGTCATTACTGCTAGGCACGTGTGTAGCAGGGTGGATCTGTCCACATGCATGCCGAAGAGGACTTAACAGGATTTACACATAGGCCTTTTTTTTGCACATTTTAATATAATACATGTTTTTCATTTTCATAACAGTATAAATACTCCAAAGTTAATGACCTCCTGTTGCAGTTCTGGAAAACAGCCAGCAGCCTCAGTCAGGTCACTGCCAATCAAGCTCAGTAATGTTTGCACTAACCGGCAACAGCTGTTCAGGGTTTCAAACAGGGGTTTTCCCCAACCCTACCTTGCTTGCTCTGCTGGTGTTTCCCAGTGCTCACATTAAACCAAGGACAAGTCAAGAAAAAAAGTGCTTTACTATCCACGATGATTTCCCCTCTCAATGGTTCATTGATGTGGGACGCGGGTGGCGCTGTGGGTTAAACCACAGTGCCTAGGGCTTGCGGATCAGAAGGTCGGCGGTTCGAATCCCCGCGATGGGGTGAACTCCCATTGCTTGGTCCCTGCTCCTGCCCACCTAGCAGTTCGAAAGCACGTCAAAGTGCAAGTAGATAAATAGGTACCGTTCCGGCGGGAAGGTAAACGGCATTTCCGTGCGCTGCTGTGGTTCACCAGAAGTGGCTTAGTCATGCTGGCCACATGACCCAGAAGCTGTACACCGGCTCCCTCGGCCAATAAAGCGAGATGAGCGCCGCAACCCCAGAGTCGGTCACGACTGGACCTAATGGTCAGGGGTCCCTTTACCTTTACCTATCCACGATGATTTCCCCTCTCAATGGTTCATGCCATTTGGATAAGCAACAACAAGTCTTAAAAAGAGGATTGTGCAGAGCCCCAAAATTTTGCAGTGAACTGTTTTATTCCATGAGCTGACAATATTTCCTCACTATACAATAAAATATTGACTCGGTGTGTGTGAGAGAAAATGCAACCCAGCCACCCACCCACCCATCAAATGCACACATTGTGTAGCAGACAGAATCCATTCAAAAATGATAATAGATTTATTGTTTATATATTATATAGCTTATATTTTATAAGCCTTGAGGGATCTGGGTTGCATAAAATAAATGCAGTACATATCATGTGGAAACCTGCCTGTTGAATTTCTCTTGGAACAATTGAGATTGGAATCTCAGCGTTCTCAGTTACATACCACCCTGAAACCATATTGTTATCTCTGCAAAAACAAACAAACAATTTAGCCTGACCTAATGTGTTAAAAAGAAACGGGGGTGGGGGAGAAAAGGAGAAGAAGAATGAGAGAGATGGTCAATGGCCAGTACCCCACTGTAGTAATAAAATGTCTAGACAGCAATTAACATCCATTTCCCTCAAGAATGCATCTGTGTCATCAGCAAATCTTTACTACTTTGCAAGGGACCAATCTAAATATGTTTAATCATTAATCAATTTCCAAAATCTGAGCAAGAGTTGCTTTTCATGAGCTTTGCCTTCAAAAACAAAACAAAACCCGCCGGCACTTTTATGAGAAAAGGCAAAAGCTGGGAGGGAAAGACATTGGGCCCCACTCCAGTGGGCAGCCCTGCTCAGAAATGCACTACAGTTCTGACTTGTTTGAAAGCTGCTGCCCCCAGCACACATGCATTAGCACATTTACAAATGTATGCTGCCTTCTTTTGTTGTTGTCAAGCGGCATCCCTATCTCAGATCACATTTCCCCCCCTGCTGCTAGTTTAGGGCTACCATAATTTCAAAAAGCAAAATTTCTGACACCCGCAAAGTTATTGAGCTAGTTGACACATTGCTGGACAAACATGTCTTTCACTACTGACCCATCTACTCCTGCCAATTTAGGCTACAATCCTATAAAAGATTACCGATGAGCAGTGCTTTCCCCCCTAGAAATTCACCATTAGTTACAGTGAGTGCCACCATTAGTTACAGTGAGTGCCACACTTCTTAAAAATAACAAAAAGAGGTGCTTGTACTGTACCTCCTAAAAATAGCCCTGCCGAGGAGGAAGGCCACACCTGCACTGTGCATTTAAAATACTATTATATATCCAGCTGTTTTTGGACTACAACTCCCATCATCCCTAGCTAGCAGGTCCAGTGGTCAGGGATGATGGGAATTGTAGTCTAAAACCAGTCGGAGACCCAAGTTTGGAAAACTTTGCTTTAAATAGTCATGGCTTTCCACATAGAATCCTGGGAGCTGTAGACTGTTAAGGGTAAGGGTGCTGAGAGTTGTTAAGAGATCCCCCAACAAAGCTACAATTCTCAGAGTTCCCTGGGAAAAGAGCTTGATTATTAAGCCACTCTGGAATTGTGGTTCTGTTAGGGGAACAGGGGTCTCTTCACAACTCTCGGTACCCTTAACAGACTATATTTCCCAGGATTCTTTGAGTGAAGCAATGACATAGTGATGCTTTAAATGTGTAGTGTAAATTTGACCCTAGTCCTATTAAACACATTGGGACTTCTGAGCAGCCATTCATAGGATTTCACTGTTATCTAATTATTTATATGTACCCTGTTACTATTTAGCCTCTTTACCCAGAAGGAAACCAAAGTTGGCCTGCACCAAAGGCGAACCTGTGGCCCTCCAGATGTTTGTGGACTCCCTGTTCCAATTAGCTTCAGCAAAGCATGTCCAAAGCTCAGGGACAGGGGCAAGGTGTTTGTGTGTGTGTGTGTGTGTGTGTGTGTGTGTGTGTGTGTGTAACCATTTGGTTCACATTATTTCCTTTGTGAACTAATGCCCAAGCCAAAACACAGCTCTGCTTCAAATTCTCACTTTTCAGAATTTTGCAACGACTTTCTCTAGCCAAAGAATGTGTACAAAAATGTGTATAGTTGCGAAAACAATATACAAAAAAATGCATTTCATTGTGCGGAGCTTTCTGACAAAAATAATAGATTATTGCATTCAAATATGTTTATATTAGGAGAAATGCACATGTGTGTGTGTGTGTACATATTCACACAGATACCAGCCCCATCAATTTCATTAGAGAAGTTTAGCAAGATAGATAGATAGATAGATAGATAGATAGATAGATAGATAGATAGATAGATAGATAAAAGTTTATATATTGGAAAAGTTGGAAAGCTACCCTGTTGTATTTCAAAGTTTCATCAGCAAAGGACAATACTTCTCTAAAGTCCATGGGGGTAAAATTTACATAAATGCCTATTAGTCAACTTTCTACCCCTTGCGTCTTTCAATACTTGCTCCTACTACCATTTCGTAATATATCCATCAGTGATCCCTGGCATCGGTGCCATTCATTTTCTTTGAGATGTTATTGAGGTTGTAAATAAAAGCCACAGCATCAAGGGGCAGACAAGATGGAGCCTGTCAGATCTGGAAGTCAGCAGCAAAGTTATAATTACAGCAGAGTGGTGTGAGGTAGTTCTTTACATCCATAGATTTAATTGTCATCAGCCGCAGAGGAAGCTGAGGGATGGAGAAGAGAAGGCAGAGAATGACAGGGAGTAAGGTCTGTTACCAAATATGTTTAAAGCTGTCTTTGCAATTCTCATTAATAAGCCATCAGCAGAACAGAGAGCCCCCTCTGCCCATGACTTTGACAAAGACTTCTTCCGTGGATGGTATTTGTCTCATGCATTCTTCAATAGGAGAGCATGAGATGATCAAACAGATATGATCATATTGTGTGTGGGACATTATGTGGACCAGTACGGGCAGCGTATCTTCATGTTTCATTAGGGTGTGTCATTTTAGGGGATGAAACATAATTTCTTCAGTGAGGGGGTCTTAAAATATGTTTTTGGGTGTGTGGAATTCAAATCTTCTATTATTTTTATTACTGAACATTTAGCTTGATAAGTCTGATGAAGAACCACATATACTGCTTTCAGAAATTTTAATTTAACCTTCTGAGAATGTCAGATAATGATTAATAATAATAATAATATAATGTAACTGTAAGAACTTTATAATTATTTTCAATGATTTCTGTGCAATTTTACACACATTTTACCTACAAAGCAAAACCAAATTATATAAATTTAACCAAAATATCTTTTGAATTCCCAAGTCATGTTGCAAACTTTTAGCACCCTTCATTTTTGGAATTTGAAAGTTGAAAAATTCAACAAGCGCTATATGCTATTATTGTTATTGTGATTCCTCCTTCTATTGCATGTGGGCTAAATAAGCCATAGTTCTATATGTGGTAGAGCATATGCTTTGTGTGGAGAAGGTCCCAGATCTAACCCCCAGGTAAGGTTCAGGAAAGTTCCTGCCCAAAACCATAGAGAGCTGCTGTTAGTCAGTGTAGGCACTCTTAAGCCAATGGTTTGACTCAGTAAAAGGCAGCCTACTATATTTTTAAGTTTCCATGTACATCTGTAGTATGTGAACCCTTTCAGTGTTCTATAGTAAGTCATCATGCATACACACTGACAACTGCTATTAAGACTGATGTGAACCATGATTTCTACAGTAAGGTCTATGGAACTGCCTTACAACCAGTGTAACACCCTCTATAAGTTAGCCCACTAACTTCAGTCAGCACAGCCAGTGCTCAGACATTATGGGAGCTGGAGTTCACTCTGTCGGCTACACCAGTCCACACAAACGTCTTCAGGCCTTGGGGACTCCATTTGCCCATGCGATGACATTCCTGTAACTTATTTTGCACTACATACACATAAATGTATACATTTCTCATCATTCTAAGGTTCAAGCGAAGGTCCCTATAGGCACTGAGTTGGTTCCTTCTATTAAGAATTTTCATACCCTTCCACTTGCATTATTGTAGTGTAAATCTGCAGGAAAAGGTGGGGAAAATATCCAAAAGGCACTGCCCACCGCTATATCTTTTGTGCCGATCGATGCAAGCTCTTTGGATCTTTATGACAGTCCCATTAAATTTAGCAAAGGGTAAACCAATTAAGATACCATTAATAATGAATAGGTTTCAATAAGACTTATGTTCAATTTAATACAAAACCTTATTGTCAATTAAGTATTTCAGAGCTGTCCTTTTCACATACGCAGCTGTGAATGACTTCATCTACTGTCCTAAAATTCTGTCAGTTGATTTAAAGAAACTTGTGTGCGAGAAGAAAAGAGGGCTTTACACTGTGTGGGAACCCCTAGACAAGAAGTAGCTGATGGGCTGGGAAGGACCTACAATATCTGGCTGAGCCCACCCACCATGCAGGTGGCAGCTACAGATGCCTAGCTTTCTCTATGATGGCTTAATCATTTCCAAGGAACAGATGTTTGTATCCACTCACCCGTGACTTTGCTAAACATTGGTTTAGCAAAATAAAAAATACAGCCAAATCCTTATATGCCAATGGTATATAGCACTCAAATGGAAAAGGCAGTGGGTTGGATCTGGATGGGCAGAGCGATCCTAACCCCCCATCTTTTCTGGCTGGAGGACAGTAGGAAGGAGCAGAGGTGCTTCTCTTATTGCTGCAGCTTACCTTGACAGGTCTGGTCTAGGGCAGCGATGAAGTTGGATCTGTGTGGATCCACTGGAGAAGCCAGCCCAGCCCTCTGCACTGTCCTGCTTCAGCCCCATCCAAGTGATCCACAGTGACATGGTTGTTGGGAGGTGACTCCATTCTTCCACAGAGACCATTACCACTACCCACAATGCTACCTGATAGCTCCCTATACATTCCTTTGTGTGAAGTAGCCACTGTTAGGCTCTGAAATGGTACATGGTGGGGGGTGAGATGGAGCAGGATGAAGGCAGTTTAAATCTGCTGGATTGAAGGCATCTTTGTTCATCTGAGAGACCCCAGAACCAGGGGCTCCATCTATGCCAGTCATAACTGTCTTAAATCCAACAGTTTTTAATGAATCTAGACCATAAAGTGCAACCAACATAGCCTGGATCCAACCCATAAGCTTATTTTCCTAATACATGCTATAGAATATGTCTTGCTTTTCCCATGGAAGTTGAGTCATCCATCTGATAGCTTCTATCCCATCATAACATGGAAGTTATAACATGCAAGTTGAGCTAACTGTCTCATAACTGTTACAAGAACACAAAGAACTGGTCAGTCTACCAATGAGACCATTCCAGGCCAGATTGTTGGACAGATTTATATAGATCAGGCATGTCCAACTTTCAAGAGACTGAGATCTACTCCCACTATAAAAAACAACTGGCAGTGATCTACCAAAGCTGTTGAGCTTTTTTATTTTTATTTTTTTGTGGGGGGCAAGATCTACCACGATCAACCATGGACCCTTTGTGATCTACCAGTAGATCACAATCTACCTGTTGGACATGCCTGATATAGATGTTATTCTGTGTGCATGGGACAATTTTTTCAGTAAATGGGTTTTATTGTGTGAAAATAAGTTTGTCACATACCGCTACCCAGCCGGAATCTGGCAGATGAAGGGCATGGTCAAATTATTTCTTCCATGCAGAGGGAAGCTACTGGCTTCTCGTATGATTGTACATCCTCTGCCAAGTCACCACTGGGAAATCCAACCACCTGTATGTACAGAAATGATCTACTGTAGCATAAGAACTGGCCCGGATTGTGAACATTTTATATGGGGTGCTGAGGATCCATCCAGCTTGGCAGAAAAATAATAATTAAGTATTGGACTAGCAGTAACAGCACTAATTCGGCAGAGACAGAAAGCAAGAAAGCATTAAACAGTTATTTAGTCAGTCTCTCTCTCTTTCTCTCTCTCTGCCTGTCCACGTAGGCCACCCGTGAGCTATTTGCCTATTGTGCAGACAGCTGGCCTTGGGAAAAAAACCAGATCTGGCTTCTGCTTATATTTATTAAATCTGCAGGAAGGATCCATCCATCACAACAATGGGTTTAAAGTGTTTGCTGGGTGATGGGAGAGTCCCATAAGCATTCTTTGAAGTGTCTTTTACAGAAGGTAAACATCTGAAGAGCATAAAATAGGCTGCTCTTCTTTCCAATGAGTAACCTTGTCAAAAGGGCTTGAATCAAGAGCGTGGGGGGAGGGGCGCCCCATTCTGAAAAGGAAAAGCAATAAAGGGTGCCTTATGACAGCAATTTGCACATTTACTGCTCTTTGATATGTTAACTAGATTTTGTAAAATGGAACCTTTTGTCTTTCAGAGGTCGTTGGGCAGCGATAGCTCAGCCGGTGCAATGTTTTACAGTAGGTAATGCATCTTCTAATTAATAACTTAACTTGGGGAGTCTTAGTAAATCAGCAACATTATCATTATAAGAGGATACAAGCGGCTTGCCGTACACATGAGGACAGAGAGATCCTCATAATGTCGGGGGCTCGTCCTTATTTACCGCATGCCCCGACTCAAGTGAATTGGATTGAATACAAGGGGATCAATAGGTTATGAGCCTCATTCACTAAACTTTTACAAGCCCTTTATGAACCTTTGATTCTCAAAAACAGAGCTTTTCCATTCTGGAAATTAGTCAAGCAGAAAAGTGCTGCAGATGTCCTGTTTGCTTATTCTGTGCAGCCATAGCCCCAGCAGCTTGTGGCAGACACTTCCTGAATGTGCCACGAAAGGGATGGAGGAAGCCAGCAGTGCAGGCCTATGCATGCTTACTTGGAAGCAAGTCCCACTGAGTCCAATGGGGCTTACTCCCAGGCAAGTGGGTCTTAGGGCTGCAGTCTGAATGAATGATAAAGCTGCAGAAAATGTGTGTGCACCTTCATAGATGCATGCTCCTAGATCAGTGTGAAGGGTTATTAAGGCAGAAAACTGTGTCAAAGGGGTACACAGTGGGAGAAAGCAGGGCAGAAGTTTGATTATTTGGGTGTATTGGTATCAGGACCTGAGAAACGGGGTTCAAATCCTCCCTCAACCATGAAGCCTACTGGGTAACCTGGGCCTGTTGCTGCCCGTCAGTCAGTGGCAGAGCTTCATGGTCCGGCACCGGGGGTGGAGAGCAGGTGGGGGTGGGCTGGCGCGCATCCTGGGCAGTGTGGTGTGCATCCCGGGAGTGTGGCATGCCACCCACAGGGGCGTGGCATACGTCCTGGGGGTGTGATGCGCTACCTGCAGAAGCGTGGCACCCAGCACGTGTGGGGGGGCACCCATGATGGCACCCCACTGGGATCGTGGTGCCAGGGGCAGTGCGCTCCCCCTGCCCCCTCTTCCTCCGCCAGTGCCGCCAGTCTAACCTACTTCACAGGGTTGTTGTGGGGATTAAATGACAAGGGGTGGGGAGGCCCATGGATGCCCACTTGAGCTCCTTGGTGGGATAAAATTGCAATAAACAAACAAATAAAATCAGCGTGCTTATTTGCTCCCCCCTTTACATTCCTGTCCCCCCTTTCTTCCATCATGGAAGGCTGCATGTGGTTCCCAGGCAGTAACCCATCCAGGCACTGACCAGACCCGGGCCTGCTTAGCAAAACCTCAATGCGCTTTCTGACCATCCCCTGGGTTTGCTAAAAATGTACCACTTGCAAATTGTGAATACAAGTATCGCAGCGAGATGCATTTTACAGTGTTTGCATTGTTTTCGTCTGATGGGTGTAAACTGAATCATTACACAGAGGACAATGCTGGTGCAGGTTTTTGGGATGTCAGTGGGCCCACCTCCTCTTTGCCACTGTCAACAGTGGCCATTTTATTGCCCTGTCCCTCTAGCCCTGGTCTATGCAGCTACACAAAGAGAGAGTGCATTCTCTGCTCCTTCCCATTCCTTCTGGGGAGTGGCACATTTGAATGAATTCCCAGCCCATATTAAAGAAATCTCTATGTATTAAAGAAATCCCCACTTATAGAGAGCTAGCATGTCAGGGAGAAGAACTTGCCTCTCCCTCAGACTAGAAGTGCATGGGCAGGAGGTGCTTAACATGGGAAGGTCTGCAAACAGCCTTCCTCTGTTCATAGGAGGAAAATGCATCTAGGTTGCAATCCTGCAAACGTCTGTTAGCCTCGACCTAAATGGTCCTTACATCCAGAGGATTGTGTTTGTTGTGCCTTGTTTTGGACACCCAAACCCATCCGCTCATCAGGGCATGCTCTTTCCCCCATCACAACTGCGCATCTAGCTAAGTCAGATTTATATGGGCATCAGCAATCCCATTGCCTTTGGTCTCCCTCCTGGTTGCAGTTCACCTTTATCAGCATCCGACAGCCACACTGAGCAACGGGAGGGTTTGTTTTCTCACTGTTCTGCATTGTGGCAGTAGACTGCAGCACAGATAGCCGTCCTCTAATTTACCTTTTGCTGATTTATCACCTCACTAATGATACAATAGATTTTCCCATTAGTTTATTCTTATTATTTATTATTGGTATTGGTATTTTCCTTTTCTGAAGGAAAATGAAAACAAAGTAGAGCCACAGCCTGGTTGCAGAGGAGGGGTGTTATTTTCAAGAGTTCGGCAAGGCTGCAAAGAATGGATAGTTTCCATGTTACCAGTGTTCAATCACTGGCATTTGTCTTTTTGTATCCCAAAGCAATTGCATAACTCTAATATTGACCTTAACTCGAGCCCTTTGTTTCTCACCCTAACAGCCAAAAGCATTAAAAATGCGTGTTTACTTAATTTGTCCTGGCATGCAATGTAATTACAAGCAGTTTGTTTTCTCTCTTGTAAAATATAGGCAAGAGAGGGAATAAAGTAATGTGGAAAATTAACATTGTGATGTACTGTATAGTGGAATAACACTAAAAGCACTTAGCCGAGTTAGCACTGGAGGTGCTATTTGTGTTGTGTGCAAGAGCCATAAAGCATTAAATGCCTCTTTTCTCAACTATATTTGCATGATTTTCAACGGCACTAAAATTAATCTGATCTGCCTCTAAGTACGGAAGGAAAGGGGAGAGAAGGGGAGATGAATGAGCAGAACAGGGCTTCAGTTGGCTTTAAAGTGACATCCGTGCTTTTGTCGAATCCTACAGCACAGCTTAAAAGATGATCGCAACTGCCTTTTCTCTATCATCATCATTATTTTTAACCTGTTATGGTTCAAAGGATAAAGATGTAGCTAATCAAAGACTACATGGCAACATTATCTATTTATTAAATTCCCATCCTGTTCTTCCTCCCCAAAGAGGAGGCAAACACAGAAGTGATAAAACAATTAAAAATAAAATAAAATAAAATAAAATAAAAACAATTAAAAGCTTCCCTGAAAAATGTAAAAGTGTTAATGTAGTAACTGGTAATGACAGAGATACATATTGTCTCCAGTTACCATGGCTAAGACACCACCCTCTAGCTTGTTCTTATGATTACTTTCATTTTCCTGGGCCTACAAAGTGAATAAGCTTGCCTTAGGTTAAATAAGAACTTAACAGTTAAGAACATCTAAAAAGATAGCGAAGTCTTTCTCTGTTGGACCTGATACTAATGCGCCAGCAACAAGAGAAAATGTATAGGGGATGGGGCGATGAGTGGGCAATCAAGGTCAAGACTACAGAAAGCAGAGACTTATTCAGCTGGTGTTTTTCTCTTCCGTTTCTATGATGTATTCTACTTTGATCACCAGTGTGGTATCAGACCAGAATGGAGACCCAAGCCTGCATATTGAACTGGGGCTTGTGAGGATAAAAGGGAGGGGGGAACAGAGCCATGTATATGTCTCACTCCCAGCCAAGTTCTTCAGAGGTTGTTGTTGTTTAGTCGTTTAGTTGTGTCTGACTCTTCGTGACCCCATGGACCAGAGCACGCCAGGCACCTCTGTCCTCCACTACCTCCCGCAGTTTGGTCAAACTCATGCTGGTAACCTCGAAAACACTATCCAACCATCTCGTCCTCTGTCGCCCCCTTCTCCTTGTGCCCTCCATCTTTCCCAGCATCAGTGTCTTCTCCAGGGAGTCTTCTCTTCTCATGAGGTGGCCAAAGTACTGGAGCCTCAGCTTCACGATCTGTCCTTCCAGTGAGCACTCAGGGCTGATTTCATTAAGAATGGATGCGTTTGATCTTCTTGCAGTCCATGGGACTCTCAAGAGTCTTCTCCAGCACCATAATTCAAAAGCATCAATTCTTCGGCGATCAGCCTTCTTTATGGTCCAGCTCTCACTTCCATACATCACTACTGGGAAAACCATGGCTTTAACTATACGGACCTTTATTGGCAAGGTGACGTCTCTACTTCTCAAGATGCTGTCTAGGCCTGTCATTGCCCTTCTCCCAAGAAGCAGGCGTCTTTTAATTTCGTGGCTGCTATCACCATCTGCAGTGATCATGGAGCCCAAGAAAGTAAAATCTCTCACTGCCTCCATTTCTTCCCCTTCTATTTGCCAGGAGGTGATGGGACCAGTGGCCATGATCTTCGTTTTTTTGATGTTGAGCCTCAGACCATATTTTGCACTCTCCTCTTTCACCCTCATTAAAAGGTTCTTTAATTCCTCCTCACTTTCTGCCATCAAGGTTGTGTCATCTGCATATCTGAGGTTGTTGATATTTCTTCCGGCAATCTTAATTCCAGTTTGGGATTCATCCAGCCCAGCCTTTCGCATGATGTATTCTGCATATAAATTAAATAAGCAGGGAGATAAAATACAGCCTTGTCGTACTCCTTTCCCAATTTTGAACCAATCAGTTGTTCCATATCCAGTTCTAACTGTAGCTTCTTGTCCCACATAGAGATTTCTCAGGAGACAGATGAGGTGATCAGGCACTCCCATTTCTTTAAGAACTTGCCATAGTTTGCTGTGGTCGACACAGTCAAAGGCTTTTGCATAGTCAATGAAGCAGAAGTAGATGTCTTTCTGGAACTCTCTAGCTTTCTCCATAATCCAGCGCATATTTGCAATTTGGTCTCTGGTTCCTCTGCCTCTTCTAAATCCAGCTTGCACTTCTGGGAGTTCTCGATCCACATACTGTTTGAGCCTTCCTTGTAGAATTTTAAGCATAACCTTGCTAGCGTGTGAAATGAGTGCAATTGTGCGGTAGTTGGAGCATTCTTTGGCACTGCCCTTCTTTGGGATTGGGATGTAGACTGATCTTCTCCAATCTTCTGGCCACTGCTGAGTTTTCCAAATTTGCTGGCATATTGAGTGTAGCACTTTAACAGCATCATCTTTTAAAATTTTAAATAGTTCAGCTGGAATACCATCACTTCCACTGGCCTTGTTATTTGCAGTGCTTTCTAAGGCCCATTTGACTTCACTTTCCAGGATGTCTGGCTCAAGGTCAGCAACCACACTACCTGGGGTGTACGAGACATCCATATCTTTCTGGTATAATTCCTCTGTGTATTCTTGCCACCTCTTCTTGATGTCTTCTGCTTCTGTTAGGTCCTTACCACTTTTGTCCTTTATTATGGTGATCTTTGTACGAAATGTTCCTTTCATATCTCCAATTTTCTTGAACAGATCTCTGGTTCTTCCCATTCTGTTGTTTTCCTCTATTTGTTTGCATTGCTCGTTTAAGAAGGCCTTCTTGTCTCTCCTTGCTATTCTTTGGAAATCTGCATTCAATTTCCTGTATCTTTCACTATCTCCCTCGCATTTTGCTTGCCTTCTCTCCTCCGCTATTTGTAAGGCCTCGTTGGACAGCCACTTTGCTTTCTTGCATTTCCTTTTCATTGGGATGGTTTTCGTTGCTGCCTCCTGTACAATGTTACGAGCCTCCACCCATAGTTCTTCAGGCACTCTGTCCACCAAATCTAAGTCCTTAAACCTGTTCGTCACTTCCACTGTGTATTCATAAGGGATTTGACTTAGATTGTATCTTACCGGCCCAGTGGTTTTTCCTACTTTCTTCAGTTTAAGCTTGAATTTTGCTATAAGAAGCTGATGATCTGAGCCACAGTCAGCTCCAGGTCTTGTTTTTGCTGACTGTATAGAGCTTCTCCATCTTTGGCTGCAGAGAATATAATCAATCTGATTTCGATGTTGCCCATCTGGTGATGTCCATGTGTAGAGTCGTCTCTTGTGTTGTTGGAAAAGCGTGTTTGTGATGACCAGCTTGTTCTCTTGACAGAACTCTATTAGCCTTTGCCCTGCTTCGTTTTGCTCTCCAAGGCCAAATTTGCCAGTTGTTCCTTTTATCTCTTGATTCCCTACTTTAGCATTCCAATTCCCTATAATGAGAAGAACATCCTTCTTTGGTGTCACTTCTATAAGGTGTTGTAAGTCTTCATAGAATTGGTCAATTTCAGTTTCTTCAGCACCAGTAGTTGGTGCATAAACTTGGATTACTGTGATGTTAAAAGGTCTGCCTTGGATTCGTATCGAGATCATTCTATCATTTTTGAGATTGCATCCCAGTACAGCTTTCGCCACTCTTTTGTTGACTATGAGGGCCACTCCATTTCTTTTACGGGTTTCTTGCCCACAGTAGTAGATGTGATGGTCATCCGAACTGAATTCGCCCATTCCCGTCCATTTTAGTTCACTGATGCCCAGGATGTCAATATTTATTCTTGCCATCTCATTTTTGACCACCTCCAACTTACCTAGGTTCATGGATCTTACATTCCAGGTTCCTATGCAATATTTTTCTTTACAGCATTGGACTTTCCTTTCACTTCCAGGCATATCCGCAACTGAGCGTCCTTTCGGCTTTGGCCCAGCCGCTTCATCAGCTCTGGATCTACTTGTACTTGCCCTCCGCTCTTCCCCAGTAGCATGTTGGACGCCTTCCGACCTGAGGGGCTCATCTTCCAGCGTCATAACTTTTATATGCCTGTTGTCTTTGTCCATGGAGTTTTCTTGGCAAGGATACTGGAGTGGCTTGCCGGTTCCTCCTCCAGGTGGATCACGTTTGGTCAAAACTCTCCACTATGACCTGTTCATCTTGTGTGCCCTGCTCGGCGTAGTTCATAGCTTCTCTGAGTTCTTCAAGCCCCTTCGCCACGGCAAGGCAGTGATCCATGAAGGGGTCTTCAGAGGTAGGACAGGATAAAAATATATAAGTATAATTTGGCAGGTTTGAGACCTGGAACAACTTTTTGGCTGGTGCATGTTAAGCCCCTTATGATATGTGAGAGGTGGGAATGCCCTAGTGGTGGATGATCTTCAGTGGGAAAAGGACTGCATGAGTGTGACCCTGTTGATTTGTCTGGATCTTTCAGTATAATTCTAGAGTGCCTTGCTACGTATGACTTGGTGGCTCTGGTCTTTCCTGGAGGGTGGTTTTCAGAAGACAGCAGTGGTAGAATAAGGTTTGGTTACAGCTTGTGGCTTGTCTGGAGTGACACAGACCATGAGCCCACGTACTCTTAAGTCAAACCATGGCTAAACCCTAGGCAATGTGAATGTTTGCTCAGTCATGCTGAACCATGGTTTGTCTTAGTACTACATGTGAATTGGACCATTGTGTATTTTTGCAACAAATCTAGCAATTGCAAATATTTGTTGCCAAGGAGCTAATAATTTAAATTTCAGTGCAGGTAAGACAACTAAAGGATCAAGAGAAATGGGAGAAGCTAGGAGAAAGGTATTTATTGAAAATATTCTTGCCACATTCTTTAGCTTAAAAGATTAAAAGATTCCCTGAGCAGCATATAGATCTATAAAATTGCCCCACCTCCATCCTTGCCCTCAGGTTTAAAAGGCAGGACACAAAAGGAAGAGAACACGAGGAAAACAAACAGTTCTTATGATGACCAGCTTTTATATAAACTATTAAGGGAGAGAAGGAGTCAAATGGAGCTGGTTTCTCAGCAGAGAGCAATCCTGCTTCCCACTGAAGCTGTCTGATGGAATGGCTGCTGCCAGGTGACACCTGAGGAGCGGAGGGATCCAAAACAGCTACACAAACCTAAGGTACCATATCAGCAATGGATGGAAGACTAAGGAGCTACGATATAGCTTTCACCGTGAACCTGCTCAATTTCTCCCCTGAATGACTCTGGCCCCAAATATCTCCACCCTCCTCTACAGACCCTCTCAGCAGAGGAGCCCTTTTGGTAGTTCCACCACTTTTCCTGGCCTTTGATATTTGAGATTTATATTTTTTTAACACCCACCCCATTCTCTTTATTGTGTTTGCTTTAAACTCATTTTAATATGTCTTTTAAAATTGCTGTAACCCGCCTTGAGTGCTTATGATGAAGGGTACATAAAAAAATACATGTAATAACAATACTAATGGCTAACAGTGCTAAGAAACACTCTCATTCATTTTTTTCTGTGTAAAAAAATTATTTTAGACTTGATAACAACGAATAAACTGTTCATCCCTTTTGTGGGAGGGATCACTCACGGTTCACATCTGGATAGTAAATTCTTCACAGTGTCTGCAGTATTTTGTTATCTTAATTATGTCCCCTCCACCCTGCAGTGACTGGCTCTGTTGTTCTGTGGTGGCTGTTAACACACCATATTCCCCCAGATTCATATTTTTGGAAGCTTGATAACATTTACAAAAGTGCCTTATTTTTGCACACAGAAAAATTCAATCTAGCTTTCTGTCCCTCTGCAGGTCAGTGGATCTAAAGTTGCCACCCAACTTTATTTTTGCAATAGCAATGAAATGAATATGAATGCAGAACGGGAACCTTTTAGAAGTCATTGAGCTCTCTACCTCTCACTTTCTTCAGACTGGAGGTAGGAAAGTCATTAGATTAACCTCTCTTGACAGGTCAGGCTCAGCAAATATTCTTAAAAATAACTCTTACAGTAATTTATGACCTTTTGGGAGCATAATCAATAGTGCTAAGACGAGAGGCAGCCAGACTGCGCTTCCTGATAGGAGAAAGTTTCTTGTCTTTGTAATGTTTGCGTTCTGTCTGGCAGTCAGCCTCACTGCACACAAGCAGTGATATCATAGCCCCTGCTACTCAATCAGATTTGGAGACATACATTTTTATTGTCAATGTACTGTCTCCTCCGTGATTTCATACAGTATCTGATTCCAGAAGAAACTGGTGTGCAAATGTGATTGCAAAGCAAAGGAGGGAAGCTGCACAGACCAATTTCTGCTGTGTCTATTGTCTCCCCTCTGAATCATTCGATAACAGAGACATTCTTGCAGGCTGAAAGACGGAATACGTGGACTTTGTCTTTGCATTATAAAACAGCCCTGAAAGAAAAATAGAATAGAAAAATAGAGTATCCCACATAAGAATACCCACCTGGGGAGTAAGCCTTTCGTAAATTGTTGTTAGAGAAATCCTTGCAGTGCCCAGATCTGGCATTTTGATGTTCCCTTTGCTCTGTGACCCACAGAAGCCATGCTTCCAAAGTTCTGTTTCCTGGGAATGGTTTATAGTGGTGGAACACCTGCTTTAGATGCAGAAGGCCCTAGGTTCAATCCCTGCGAGAGAATACTGAGCTAGATGAACCAGTGTTCTATCTCAATAAGAAGGCAGCTTCTTATGCTTCTGTACACATTCTTCTTGACAATCCTTTATTATATGTCACATTTCTAAGCTCCATGTGTGGTTTTGATGTAGCTCCACTGTTGCCTTGGATTCTACTTCTTTAGTCAACCATTTGCTTGGTGTCCTTCTTGACTTGCTTACTCTGTTTGGCTCATACACTTGGCCAGCAGCACTCATATCTCAACCTTCCTCCTTCTTGGCAACAGCACATCACCTCATCTGCCTTTACATCCTGATTAGGCTTTCCTGAGGATTTCCCATTTCATTAGTGCCATGGAAAATTTAAGAGGATACACCATGGCTCTCCCCAACAAGAACAGAATGGGCACAGGAAGCTCCTGACTCTGCCCAGATACAACTAAGACCAGCGCCACCTATTGACTAAACTATATAATGACACTATCCACACAATTATTCCTACTTTTCTTCACCTTTATTTCATGTCTTTCCCTTTTCATTTTTTTCCTTTACTTGTTCTTCCCTTAGATAACAATATATCTTACCCAACAGCCAACCCTTTTATCCTGGAATCACAGACTGATGGGCTCTCTTCCCACTTAATTTTAAATATTTTTAAGCCTCTTTCATTCTGAATGCTTTCAGAATGGCACACAGTTTCATTTTAGGGCATTTTCCAGATTCCCCTTTCAAATGATGTGTGATGGACAGTTACTAAGGAGAGCCCAGGGCCTTCTTGGTACTGGTGCCCTAACTATGGAATGTCCTCCCCATACTGGGTTCCATATCAGGTGTTTTTTGACGCCAGGTGAATATTTTTCTCCTAGGCTTTTAGAATTATTTTTCATTTCCCATCCTGTTTTTGTTTTTGTTTTAGTTCTGCTTACTGATTGTATGCTGTTGTGTGGGCTTTATACGGCTTTTATTAATTTTGTGCTGGGGTTGTCTTTATATACTGATTGTTTTTAGTACTGTTGATTGTATTTGCATTTGTTGATTGGCTAGAACAGAAATAAAAGCATGAAAGGCATATAAGCATAAAAAAATCAATTTATGAAATACCAGAAAACTCATACACTTTTGTTAAAAAACAAAACAAAAGAAACATTATTGAATCTAAGATTTTATATTAGAAAGTTCAAGCAAACAGGAAGTTCTTCACCTTCTCCATTTTGTCTGCTTCAGACAGACCCTTCTGTATGTCTATCGGAAGTGCAAAGGTTTTGCTGTCAACCAAACTGATATCTTTCCACTTCTTTACAAAGACCAGATTCTGAACAGTCTGCTGCTGATCATTTGTTCCCATGGTTGTTGAAAATATACCTGTTCATCCATACATTCATCCTGCTTTTTGCTTTTAAGAAGTTATGATTTGGTTTGAGCCTTTGGGGGAGGATTAGAACCAAATTAGGTATCATATTGCATGTAGCTAAGGAAAGCTGACTTCCTCTTTGCATTGTTGTATCAGTGTATTGATTGTTTTGGGTGCTAGGTATACTTTCAACTTCAGGGCTAAGTCTAAGAGATACTATATGACAGAATAAGACTATTAAAGAAAAGAACCAAAAGTACAAACAAAAAAGAAAACATAATCAAGCTTTGCTTGTTCGTACTTTTGATGTTACATTAATAAAAATACCTTTATATGAAAAAGTAAACTAAAAAACTGTAACAGGGCAAGACACTGGTATATTAACACAGGAGTATCTGTTTTACAAACTGAATGTATATAATGGCCCCATATCTATGGCACACAGAGTGAGGTGCAAGTAAGTCCAGTTGATTTCAGTGGGTTGAAACAAATCTTACTGTATTGGATCTAGAGACTGGATTATTTAGTCAAAATGGTGTGTGATTCAGATGAGCCTAAAAGAGTTTGACTTTGTTGCCAGACCTATCATTTTACTTTTCACGAAAAAGTCTTTTCTGTATTTTGATATAAACCCATTCACACTGATGGTTCATTATTGATGCTCATCAAAGTAAGCAAACATTAAAATTACATTGTTGAGTTGCTAACTTTCTGCATTTCTTCCTCTGTTTTTCTACAATTCCACGTGCATCTCATACAATGCTTTATTCACTAGCTGTACAGGAACTTGAGGGATGTTATGTTTGTCAGTAGGGACTTTATACTTTGTAAAATATTGAATGGGCTTTCATTTTAGTATCAGTGTAAAAATACATGTAATTGGAGTAGGCATACATTAATTAACTTTCATATTCTATTATCATAAAGATTCTTTCTTCTACTACAGTATGTTGCCAGATTTCCTAAGATAAATTTTTGTTTCTGTTTAACATTTAATAAAGTAAACTGGATGCTTCCCAATTAAACTTTCCTATAACTTCTTCAATCAGATAATATAATTAATTTAGGAACAAAATCTCTTTGCTATTTTAATGCATTTATGCTGGCAATGGGGTTATATTGTATTATAAATCCCCAATCAAATATTCTGTTTTTTGGAATGTATTTTATTCTCTTTTAAGTTTTTTGGGGGGAGGTTATTTTTTTGGTCTTGCATTTTGTTATGTTCATTTGTTGGGTTTAAATGTTATTTATAAATTGTGTGAATACACTTTTCTGCACTGCCCTGGAATGCTGGCCTTTCTTATTTAAATTCATTTAGTGCAAAGCTGGAGCAACTCCATACTTCAAGGAGGGTGAAGAAAGTGTTCATCACACCTCCAGCACCTTGTCTGAAACTCTTATTGAAATATACCTGCATGACATCAAGCACAATATCTAGTTCTTTCTCTGACCCTGTACCATTTGTTTAGGCTTGCTACTAAATAATATATTGATTCCCCCACTGGATTGGCTGGTTGGAGTGGAAAAACACGAGCAAGCAACATGAGTAACTTCCAGTGAAGGTCAGCCCATTAGGGTAAATCACCAACCTCTACCAGCACCCACTTTCCTTACATCCAGTCCAGGGATGGCACTGTACATCAGATTCCCTTTCCTTACTGTCAGTCTTGCCCTTCTGCAATAAGACACTAGGATGTTAATGAATTTAAGGATTGATCGACTGTTTCAGGGCAGCCCAACCTTTCATACCAAGTGGGCCACAAGAATACTTTGACATGGAACCTGTGGGGTGAGCAAGGCCAAAATTTCACACCCAGCCCAGCCCTCATGCTGCCTTTCCATAGCTGACCAAGCAAGGCACTGGACTTTGGGAAGGAGATGTGAGGCTCTGGCAGGGTCCTAGAGCACTCCCACTCCATTCCCAAAGTTGGGAAAGCACTAACTAGGCTTTGGGAAGGAGGAGGGAGAACTCTAGGACCCTGTCAGAGCCCTCAGATCTCCTTCCAGTGCCTCACTTACCCAGCTTTATGAAGGCAGCGTGAGGGCTGGTGGCGAGGGGCATTAAAAGTTGCTGAAGGGTGCCAAGAAAGACTTTGAGGGCTGTGTGTCAGATCACCCTGGATTAAGTCAATAATGATTAGGGACCTATGAGGAAAGGTTGCAACATTTGGGGGTTTTTAGTTTAGAAGAATAAGTCAAGTGAGGGGGAGTTATGATAGAGGTTCAGAGCACATGAACAGAGAGATGTTTTCTCCCTCTGGAACCCTGGGTCATCCAATGAAGCTGCCTGGTGGGAGATTCAAAACAGACAAAAGGAAGTACTAGTTCAAACAGCAGCACGTAGATGAACAATGCAATTCACTATCACAAGATGTAATGATGGGCACTAATTTGGACCACTTTGAAAGCGGACTAGACAAATTGATGGAGGATAAAGGTATCCTTGCCTATTAATCAGGATGGCTATATGCTCCCTTCAGGATCAGCATGTCTTTTAATATAGTTCCTGGAGAGCAATAGTGGCAGGGGCTTTCGCCCTCATTTCATACTAGTGGATTTCCTATAGGCAACTAGTTGGCCTCTGTGGAAAACAGAATAATCACCTCAATAGGCCTTTGGTCTGATCCCACAGAAATCTTCATATGTGCTTTAGCTTTAACATTTTTCTGAATCATTGAAGTTGTCATAAACTGTGTCAAAGAGTAAAAACCACAACTTTTAAAATGATTCATTACATTTGCATATGATTCCATGTTAACAGAATTCTCATTCATCCACTTTCATAATTATCTAGTTCCCATTTTAAATATCAAGGATGTACTGTATCCATTTTTCTAAATCCACAGTTCTCAAAAAGAAATAGCATAGCTTTTCAGAAAAGCTTGTATATAATCAGCACATGGGCTTATGTGTTTTTGTAAGTATGATATGAACAGAATGATCAATATGATTGTTCAAAACATGCCTTTAGCATGAAAGCATACTCAGCTGTGGTAAGTTTGTATGAAACAGATGATTGGATAGTTCTGCTTTCTTTACCCTGCATAACAGTTTATGCTGTAGCTTTGTTGTTATGTTATGTTACAGTTTATGGTGGGTTAAACATAAAGGGAAAGTTTCCATTTTGCATTGCTATACTGTAAATGGGTAGTAGAGCTCATGACATCTAGATTTAAAAACAAAGCATGTTCTTTTCTTTCTTGAAGACTGAAGTTCAAATGAAAGGGTAAATAACTGTAAATGAAAAGCTACAATACTTGCTAAAGCTGTCTGAGATCAAATGAAAGTAGTAATATCAAATGCAAGTCAGTAAGAAAACCCAAAAATACATCCTGTGAATGTAAACAGATACAACTGATCAATCTTCCGTGGTGCCGCCTGGTCTTACTGAGGTTGTGGTTCTAGCAAGGTCAGTTATGAGATCCAAGAGCCTTGATCACAGTTTGTATAGAGTATAGAGTCATTTGCTTTCAGTGCAATATATCCAATGTGTAGAGTCATCTATACACTGAGTCCTTTATGATGGATGAAATGATTAGTGAAGCAGAAGATCAACTCTAAAAGGGGCAGGAGAACATATTCCTCTTATGAAACTGGGTATCCCTAGCAAAGTCTGCCCAATGATTTTACTGAAAGCATCATGGGAAAGCATTGCCATTTCCTGAGAAGCATCATGGAGTGGAGTTTTAAGGCACAAGTCGGTGGAGTTCTTGAGATGTATTGTAATGCCAAGTCTTTTTCAGGGCAAATTGCTCTAATGCAAACTGGGCTCCAATGGCTCTCCTCAAAGTTGTTGTAGCTAGATCTGCAATGGGTATGTGAACTGTTACAGCCAGTCTATTTTGAACAGACCCAATTCTTAGGGATAAAAGGAAACCATCAGACTGGAGTATCCATGTTCACAAATGTCTACCTGTGTAAATCAGGAAAACAATTTTGCCCCAAGGACCATGGACAGTTCCACTGCTGTAGCATAAACCTGAAGCTTGATTTTTAGACACTGGGGAGAAATCACTAATTTTAAAGAATTGCAGCCATGATCTTTTATTGTTAGAAAAGAAGCCACTATAGCCAGGTTTGTATGATTGTAAATTTAATACTTAACACTTGTGTTCCTTGTCTCATATTTACGTTTATTCTGGTATATTGTTATGTGCTCTTTCTTCTCCCCCACTTTTCTGTGAGTTTCCCCATTTTATGTTTCTGAAATGAGCTCAACACTGTCTCTTTGTTCTGCCTACGTTTATTTCAGCTTTTTCTACCCAGCCCTTCTTCACACGATATCAAGATGGTTTACAGTCAATTAAAACAACAGTCCAAACTTAAGGCCAATAAAACATCCACAACAACCAAACATTCACCCCACTGAAAGTTCAACCGCAAAAAGGTAAAGGTAAAGGTAAAGGTACCCCTGCCCGTACGGGCCAGTCTTGACAGACTCTAGGGTTGTGCGCCCATCTCACTTAAGAGGCCGGGGGCCAGCGCTGTCCGGAGACACTTCCGGGTCACGTGGCCAGCGTGACAAGCTGCATCTGGCGAGCCAGAGCCGCACACGGAAACGCCGTTTACCTTCCCGCTAGTAAGCGGTCCCTATTTATCTACTTGCACCCGAGGGTGCTTTTGAACTGCTAGGTTGGCAGGCGCTGGGACCGAGCGAAGGGAGCGCACCCTGCCGCGGGGATTCGAACCGCTGACCTTTCAATCGGCAAGCCCTAGGCGCTGAGGCTTTTACCCACAGCGCCACCCGCGTCCCCTTCAACCGCAAAACATATTATATAAAAGAGACTCAGCAAAGCATTTCCTCCTGCACAAATACTTTGCTTTTATGGGATGGTGTAGTGATGGATCTCAGTGGAAGAGTGCATGCTTCGCATGCAGAATGTCTGAGGTTCAATCCCTGGCATTTCAGGTAGGATTGGAAATGCCCCCTGCCTGAAATTCTGGGCAGCTATTGGCAGTCAGTCAGGTCAGTACCAAGAGAGATGGGTGGGTGGTCTGAGTTGGTATAAGGCCTTTCCCCATTGAACTTTGATATGATAACTAACTCATCTTAGCATCATGTTGTTATAATAGCAACCCAGAATCAGCAGCCACGTCAACTGCCTGGGATGTCTCAATTGCATAAGAAGACCTTAGTGTATTAATTTCACTCTACCTGCCTGCTGTACCAGTCCATGTTGAGAGGCAGGGTTTTATTAGAGGCAGGAAATGAATGTATTAAGTGATTAAACAGTTCACCTATAGTTCAGGACCAATGGTTTTAATGCATGTAAGGAAATTTTGTATGTTCCTAATAGTTTTTGCTTCATTAGGTCAATATGACAACTCTTCAAATTAGTATTGTTATGCCCATATTGCTGATGAGGAGTCTAAGAGACAGTGAGCCATCTAATGAGTTTATACTAGATCCTTCACCGTTGTGTAGCCACTGCTCTGTACCGCTCAGTCCACATCTTCAAATTTTATTGTATCTAAAATTGAATGGGTGGGATGGAGATCCATGTCAACGTCAAAAATATAGAAGGAGTCTCTATTGCATGTTGCATGTTTTCTTTCTATGCTTTTGTGTTGTTTTAAATATGTGATAAATATAAACTGTGTTATTTTTCTTCCGTCGGAGACCTGATTGCAAAAGGTCTCCAAAAAATGAGCACCTAGCAACAGGCGTACTGAATTGTAGAATAAGCAAACTCAAACAGACAAATCACCTGTTATGTTTAAAAGTGAAAATCCCTCATCCAGTTTACAAGAACTGGGTGTGTACCAGCAATGTAAAGTAAACTGGATTTTTTTTAAAAAAATCATGCTTTTTGACACTACCACTGTATTCCTGTTTGGGTTATCTGTCTATGTTTTGTCTATGAAATGTTTAGGCCTTATGCTTTTTTGAAAAAAGAAGCCCTTCTTTCCTTTGCAACCAGTGTATCAAACTATTTGTTGACTCCCAGCTTGTAATTCTATATATGTGGCCTAAAAACTGAATTCACTCAGAGATCAAGTAAGCAGATTTGACCAGTGTCTGCCAGTAGTGGAAAATTCCGTCTTTCTGTAAGTTGCATGTTTACAGATGTCCATAAGCCACACACACACACACACACAAATGTCTACGTTGAAGAAGGAGAAAGAAAATATATGTGTATAATACTGAATTAGACCATAGGGTTGTGACATGCAAAACAAATAGCTATAAATATCACTATGTTTATTATGGCAGCTTCCTTTTACAGAAAGGATATTATTTACATCCTACCTATTCAGAGCTCTCCCCAGAATGTTAGCTAATAAACAGATTTTGCTTAGTTAAAAAAAAAAGTCCAGGAGAAATAACAGAAGACCCTGTTTTGTAATACTATATTCTACAGCAGCTTCTCCCAAACTTGGGTCACCAGACGTTGTTGACTACAATACCCATAATACCTGACAATTGGGCCATGCTGGCTGGGGCTGATGGGAATTGTAGTCCAACAGCTCCAAACATCCCTGATAATGGGGTATCCTGGCTGGGGATGGTGGTGGTGGGAGTTGGAGTCCAGCAACTCCTAAAGGGTCACTGGTACCCCACCCCAGGATTACAACTCTTGAACCACCACAAAACTGAATTTGATTAACAGCATGAGGTCCCAATGCCAAATGGCAGTCCAGCAGACTCCTGCAAGCTCATAAAAGCAGACAAGTCCCCCATGTCCTATCTCGCTTAAGCCTTGTAGCACATATGGCTGTCCACCAGAATGTCTCACTGTTCTGGATGACGTTCTATCTTTACAAAGAGATTACATAGTAATCACAAAATACACTCATAGAACATCTTGGCAAAACAAACATACTCTCTCCAAGGCATGTTACATTGCAAAGTAGTTTGGGGCAGGGAGGGGGGAACCTTCTGATAAAGGAATATATGCGCTGCATATTTTCTAGCTGACCACATCACAATGTTTACCGAACATATCTGGTTTCTGTCAAAGCTCAGAAAACAGCAGGCTAGAAGGTCATCACAGTCTGCAGCGAGCTATATGGAAATAAACTGGGAGAAAGTTAGACGTTGGGCATGCTTCCTTGTCTTTCTGTTCGGCAAGAGAAGAAAGGATTCCTTGGTTAGAACCTAGGATTTAATTCTCTTCCAGGCATAGTCTTCCTTTGTGACCCTTAGGTGACCATTTAATCACTTAAAACATTAGTCTCCTGCCTGTTGTATTAAGAAGATAATAAAACACTATTGCTCAAGGTGTACTGGGTAGGTTGGGTAGGATTAATACCTTAAGGCGTTGTTATACAATCAAGACATCCCAGACTGTTGAGGTGCCTGCTGTTTCTGGATTGTTGATATAGCCACACAAGGCTTAGATGATTTGGGCATCTTATCAGAGTTACATAGGAATGTGAGAAGCTGCCTTACGCCGAGTAAGATCATTGTTGCATCTAGCTTAGTTTAGTGTGGTCTATGCTGTCTGGCAGTGGCTGATTAGGGTTTCAGAGAAGGGATATTCCTGTCCCTATCTAGAGAAGCTGAGCATTAAACTTGGGGCCTTCTGCATACAACACAGATGCTATACCATTGACCTATGCCCCTTCACTAGCCAGGCACATCTTCTTTTCCAACATCTCAGGTATGCCATGTCACTGTGTAGCATAGGTGCTGGCTCCTAGGGGCCAAAACACTTTCAGCCTCCTCAATTTTTTTTTCCAGGGAACCACCCGTCGTTGTTCAGGGTGAACATGAAGACAGGTGCAGAGCAACATCAGGATGCTGTGTGCACAACATCAGGACATGCGATGTCACACATATGATATCAGGACGTCATGCAATGTTGTGCGTGTGATGTCAGAACATCGCATCAGCCCCCTCAATGGTTCTTTTTTTTTTAGAAGATGGCCCCTCTGCCATGCAGTGAATTTTGGATCCCACCTCTGCTTACCGGTTCCCAACACCCTGTCACACTTGAGCCTGTATAGGGAACAGAACTTACAATGGGGCAATAGAAATCAAGGAACAGGTTTGTGGAGTGACCACCAATATCAGGGAGCAGATCCCACCCTTCCCCAATACTCAAATTTGTCAAGAACTGCTAGAAGAAATTGTTTAAAGGACACATATCGGTGGTATTAGTTCGCCCCTTTATTTCACGCCATATGAATGTCATTCCTAGTCTCTTCTTGCATGCAGCTTTTGCAAGCCAAGTGTGAACCACGACACCAAGCTGAAAAGCATTCCTAGTGATGGTTTCAGCTGTTGAACTCCCATTCTCTTAGAAGTTGTTGAAAAGCAGAGTCCAAGAATATTTAGAAGTGCTGTAGTACCATATTGATTTGGCTGAATTTTATTGTTAAGCAGGAGTGAAATAATTTTAATAATTTATTTTCTATAATGGTTTTAATTAGATACTTTATTCTGGTATTTAAACTGCATTTTTTAAAAAAAATGTTGTCAACTTCTATGATCCCTAACACTGGTATTCAACTTGTAGTTCACAAGCCTTTTGGGAAACGAAGACATACATTTGTGTGCATGCTAGGGATGTTGAAAAAATTAATTCAGTTCACATTTAAAGGTGAAACTACCTAATTTTCACTTACTGAAAACAATATAAGAACTGATACACAGCCACCGTTTGAAATTCACACATCTCTGAATTTTGCAGTGCCATTCTCCGGCAAGTAATGTATATAAAAATGCATATATTGAGGTAACCTCTGCATGAAAATGCACATATTAGTGAATATAAAATACATTACCGGTATATTAGGTAAAACTGTTTTGCAAAAATCTGTGCATTAGGAGAAATTTCACACAAATGTGTATATTAGGAGAAATTAGCATTGAAATACAAATGAATTTTCATGTTTTTCTACAAGAAATCACAAACTCCTGTGAAAAAGTGGTGAGAAGATAAGATTGAAAAATGAGATACTGAGAGAAACTGAAATTGGCAGATTCTCCCATCCCTAGTGTATGGGTACACAAACACACAAGTGCAGGTGTACTTTCTGAGACTCCTCCCACTTTGCACAAAATAACATCAGAGGCAGCCATCAGCTGCAGTAAAGCCAAATTAAGGAAAGCTCCTCGCATAGCACAAAATAAATACCATCAGGCAATATCCATCATGCATTTATCAAGACCTGCCTTTCCCCATTTCACGAAAAGCTGCTACTTCAGAAAGAATGCAGAAAATAAGAGGCTTTAAATATGAAAAATGAAAACAGCTTGTAGACTGGCACTTAATAGCTGTGAAAGTTACACCAAAACCACCCAGCTCCTGTGCCTGGAATGTGTTAAAAGAGAACATGCACTCTGAGTAGCTCTGAGCTGAAGAGGAAAATGATTGGCTTGGGTTTTCCTGAGTATCTCTCAAGAGCTCTGCCCTCCACTGACACCTGTAATTATGGAGTGCATTTTGCTCTTGGAATTTCAGGTGTTGTTGGCAGAACCCAAAATCACGAATAGGCCATGTAGCTTGATTCCCGCCACCTGCTCTGCTCTGTTATTATTTCATACTAGCTATTATTTTATTACAGTGCTTGGATGAATGTGTGGGGAAGGCCAAAATAAACAGAGCTCAGACACAGAATGTCATTTATGCTCAATCTGTAGTAGTGTGAGAAGTATACTTGAGAAGCATTAACACATCATGGAAAGCCTGTATAATACTCCTGAGCTAACCTGAAACAGAAGCATCAGGGGGTATGCAGCAGTCTAACAGAATAATGGTTAGTATTAGCAGCTTTGAACACGCTGATTTCCTTTGCAACACATGACCCTCTCCCCCAAATTTATTGACAAGTTTTGGCCCATTCAGAGCTGTGGACTGGGAGAAGAACAGTATTGCAGAATGGAAGGTGAATGTAAAATGGAATAAAAACTTTACAGAAACCACCCAGGCCAAAACGAAATTGCTGCTAATGCACAAAGGGTGCTGACCTTTTCAGCTGGTCCATGAAACCACATTTAAAAGGTGACTCTGTGCATATGGACCAGCACTGTTGTGGATGTAGCCCTACTGTGCAGATCCTACCCAAGTGGGACAAGTTTTTCTTGTGGCACCTTTAAATGGGACCATACTGAAGCCATCCTTCATGATCTCATGGCTGTGGGAAAATTCTCCATTTTCTTTGCAGTCTGCAAAATTGGAGGGGAATATTTTGCCAAATATTCCCCAGGGGGAGGAGAAATTCTCCAATAGTGTATTGGAGGCATCCCCAAATTGTAACCCTCCCATAATGCTTCGTATAAAATTTTAGAGGCTTGAGCAGGTCAATTTCTTCTGTCCCATTGCACATACTTTTTTACCCTTCCAAGTGACACTCTGAGGCTCAACTGATCCCAATATTCCACAGGTCTAAGAAGCTCACAGACACTTGTAAAACCAATTTGGGATCCTGGGATTAAAGGGCCAATGCCTGCTCCTCCATTTTTGCAAAACATAAAGCCCAACTGTTACCCAGATGTGTTGTTGTTGTTTAGTCGTTTAGTCGTGTCCGACTCTTTGTGACCCCATGGACCAGAGCACGCCAGGCACTTCTGTCTTCCACTGCCTCCCGTAGTTTGGTCAAACTCATGCTCGTAGCTTCGAGAACACCATCCAACCATCTCGTCCTCTTTCGTCCCCTTCTCCTTGTGCCCTCCATCTTTCCCAACATCAGGGTCTTTTCCAGGGAGTCTTCTCTTCTCATGAGGTGGCCAAAGTATTGGAGCCTCAGCTTCAGGATCTGTCCTTCCAGTGAGCACTCAGGGCTGATTTCCTTAAGAATGGATGGTTTGATCTTCTTGCAGTCCATGGGACTCTCAAGAGTCTCCTCCAGCACCATAATTCAAAAGCATCAATTCTTCGGTGATCAGCCCTCTTTATGGTCCAGCTCTCACTTCCATACATCACTACTAGGAAAATCATAGCTTTTACTATACGGACCTTTGTTGGCAAGGTGATGTCTCTACCCAGATGTGTAGGGACAAGTAAAACTGAAGGAGGAGGGAGAAAGACCTTGAGAAGAAGAAGCTATGAAACTGGTACGAGTTCTAAGAGGAGGTGTACTGGCCTTCTGTTTTTGTAAAACAAGAACACTCGGACTCTTGGAAGTCATATATGGCACCAGAATAGAGTGTGGGAAGAAAAACAGAGCAAGAGTCCAAATCTAAGTACAACTTAATTGCCAAGATGGCTTCTAAGCAGTTGACAAGTATAAAACCAATTACACACAATTAACATGCACTAAAAAACAATTCCAGAAAAAAGGTTAAAATATAACATTCATAATTAAGACATCACAACAATTAAAGAAAAGTTGAAACGGCAATTAAACAATTTAAATCAGGAGGTTCAAGTCAGGAGATCTGGGGAATGCTTATCTAAACAGATGTGCTTTCAATTGCTGATGGAGTGCCAATACTGATAGGGTTCCCTCAGCGGAGAGAGCTTGACTTGAAAACCCTTCTCCTTCATCCCAGATATGTGGAGGTTGATTTCTCATTGTTGAAGGAAAACAGTTTGCATATGCTTAAAGGCACTCTCATTGGAATATATTGAATAGAGTGCAGGTCTTTGGTCAATAAGATGTAGGTTCCAAATCCCGGTTTAGTCATATAACTGATGAAGTAATCAGGAGCTACCTGCTACTTTTCAGCCTAGCCTACCTCATGCGGTTGTTGTGAGGTGGAAAAATAGGAAAAACCCTCTGAACTGCTTTTGAGAGAAGATGGGATGGACATGTTATAGATAAGAACATTTAAAAAGTTTCCGTTATATTGTGGCTTTAGGAACAAGTTCTGAGGCAAGTGCTGGCTCACACGAAGCCTTTGTTCTGGAAGGTCATTAATATATAATCCTGTTCAGTCCCTGATTACATACGGGTGACTATTGGAGAAAGAGTTCCTACTTGTATTCTTGT
This sequence comes from Podarcis raffonei, assembly GCF_027172205.1. Taxonomy (NCBI): domain Eukaryota; kingdom Metazoa; phylum Chordata; class Lepidosauria; order Squamata; family Lacertidae; genus Podarcis; species Podarcis raffonei. Next base: position 56,901,466 of record NC_070608.1, on the reverse strand, counting down.
GAAGAACGCATCCCCCTCAGTTCCTAAAGTGGGCCCAATTATGCTGTTATGGATTGAGTCGTTACTCACAGTGTTCTATCATTTCATGTTTCTGGCATCATTAGGCGGAAAGGCTAACAGAGCAATTCATTTCTGCAGTAAACCTAATAAATACATTTTTGATGAAGAACTTACTGGGCATGCACAATAACATGTTTTTAAAGATGAAATAACCCTGCTCTTTTGAATTCCTTTTCCTAGCCAAAGCCTAACAGGGGTTAGTGCACAGTATAGACTAATTGCCTACATAATTTCATTTTATGAAACAAAGGGCTTTAAAAATTATAGGGTTATATAAAAGCATCTGAAGCCACTAAGTCAGTTTTGGTTTTTCTTCTTATACAAAGGAAACAGTGGTTTATACATGGTGTGAACTGTAACAGATTTTTTTTTGGAGAAAAATATGCTGGAATGTTCCAACTGGATACTAAACTTGCATTTCTAAGCCGTATTTCTCTGACCTGATGTATTCACAATATATATCACAGAAATTATTTCCATTGCTTGCTGTCATAACTCCCTGTCAAGCAGCTTTTAGAAGCTTCATTTGTTCCCTTATCTTCTTCATGCCCACTTCTTGGTTTTCTTTTTCTGGAAGGAAGATGTGTTTTAATTTGGGAGACCCAGGGCTCTGCCACAGACTCCTCATTGAGCTTTCAGCAAGCCACTTTCATTCAACCTCAGCTCCCTATCTGTAACATGGGAACAAAGACGATATGTGAAATCTTGGAGCTGCTGTAGTGTGGCCATTAAGTATAGAACGACTAACCACAAGAGGCATAGGAGCCCTAGGTGGAATCTACACACATTAAAAAAACGCTGTGAAAACGCTTTTTTAAAAAATGTTTTGAAAAATACATTGAATTTCCCATAGCTCACTGTCACCATCTAGTGTCACATATGTGTACTACACTTTACAACACACTTAAAATGTTTTATTTGCAGCTGTTTAGCTGAGTGCCTAGTCATGTGTTCAGAAAGAAGCAATGGTAACTATGTGAAGAAGGGGATTGAGGTCGTGTTAACGAGACCTAATGACAGGCCCCTAGCTGTCCGGTCCTTAGTACCGATTCCCAATGGGTTGGTTTGCCTGCAGTGAGGCAGCCTGGTAACATGTATAGTTCTCTAAAAGAAAAGATGCTTAAACAGGTGCACGAAGGACACCTTGGCATGGAGAAATGCAAGTGGGACCTGTATCAAAATGTTGCAGCATGGAATGCTTCTGTTCTAGTGCCAGTCATTCCTCCTTCTGGGAGACTCCATTTCCCCTTGACCTGTTTTCTCCCAATAAACATGCACCATTCTGTGGCTGCTGGGCACACACAATTATTGGGTTGTTTTTCCTATTTTTTGGGGGGGAGGGGAGTTGTCTCCTTAGGTTCCTCCTGGCTCCTCCATATCTTTTCTGTTTTTGCAAACCTTGGGATTCTCCTGAGCATATTGAGATGAACTCCTTCGATTGCAGAAGGACTGGCATTGGGAGATTAAATCCACTATTAGGTTATATAGGAGTCTGGTTAACTAATCTGTGCTGTAGTCTTTCTGGGCAGGGACTAGTTCCCATAAACCAGCTGGGACAATGACAGCAGAATATAAATGTAATATCGTAGTGGTCATAATTGCTGAACTTGTGGGCTACAAGGCTCCACATCATGAGACAGTGGGGTCTTGGCCTCTCCTTTCCTTGTCTCAGTAAAAGGCACTGGAAACAAAAATCACTGGAGATATGGTATAACCCACTTGCCAGCAAATCAGAGCATTCCCACAGATCTAAGATGCAAGAGGACAACAAGGGCCACAAAGGCCAAGACTTGGCTTCGAGATCTCAGCTAGTTCACTGCTGCTCTCCAGATAGCACCAAAATAGATTTACTGCACATATTTGTCTGGCATGTTAGGAGTCTTCTTCTTAATTAAAAGCACAGTCATTGCTTGATAGCATCATAGAGCTGGGAGAAAGCAAAATGATATTATCCACTCTGAGCTCTTATCCAGGCTGTCTGGTGCACACAGTGGATTAAGAAGGGGCCGTATGTGCAGAGGTGCGGGGGAAGGGGATTTTGAAAAATTGTAGTACAGAAGATGGGTCTGTAATCTTAACTGATTAAATCTTATCAGTGTGTGACATCGTGGCAACCTCCCCAGCCCCACCGCCACCCTTGTAAAGAGTACCACATCAAAAGAGCAACTTTTCGTTCCACTGTATTTATGTTAAATTGCTGACTTAAAACATACACAGACCAACACCATGTCAGAGATCAGAACAACACTACTGAAAATGTCCTCATTTTATTACGTCAGGAGAGGCCACAGGTTGGTGGTAGAGCACATGCCTTGCAGGCAGAAAGACGCAAGCTCAAACTCTTAAGATGGGAGAGCTGAGAAAAAGCCTTGCCTCAACTCTGGAGAATTGGAGATTCCAGTGCTGGACTCGGTGAATCTGATGGAGCACAAGTTTAAAAATGACTCTTTTAAAAAGATAGTGACTTAAGGAAAACACACCATGACTGAGGACTGATTAACATATTAGACTGAGGACCAATTGGCATATTGGACAGTGGCCTGTACAACATTTAAAGTGTGGGTGCCACGCCTTGATATAGCAGACCTTCCAAGTGTCCCTATTTTCCAGTGACAGTCCCGGATTTACAGAAGCCATCCCGGTTTCTGATTTCATCCTTGAATGTCCCATTTTTTTTCCTTAGGGTGCCTCTATTTTCATCATAGAAATGTTGGAGGGTTTGGAGGTATGTGATCCCCGAGACAAGGAGATAAGTAACTATACAACCTTTAGAAGACAGCCCTGTATAGGGAAGTATTTAAATGTTTAATGTTTTATTATGTTTTAATATATGTTGGAAGTTGCTCAGAGTGGCTGGGGCAACCTAGTCAGGTGGGCAGGGTTAAAACAACAACAAACAACAAACAACAGCAGCAGCAGCAGTTATTGAATAGGCCATCCCTATTTTCATTGGTGAAATGTTGGATGGTACAGTATAGTGTGTGCCTGCCTTTTAAAAAAGAACCCATGTGTTAAAACTTTTAACAACCTGGGATTGGACGTAGGTAATCTACACCCAAACTCCAGGCTTTGTCTACTACAGCATATTGGCCACTTGAATATGCTTTTGATTTTTTTTTTAAAAAGCTTTCTCTGTCATACATTGTTAGGGCTGCACTGCATGCCGGTTAATCTGTTTACTTATGCAATGGTGGAAATGTGACCTGGCTATTGTGGTGATTAACAGAGTCAAATATCCTCACATTAACTAGTGAGCTGGGCAATCAGGCTGGGTTATTGTTACATTCAATTTAAATTACAGCGGCATGACAGGTCCTGAGGTATTTAGTAACGGATTTCACAGCCCAGATATGCTTCATGTGTAATGAATAAACTCTGGAGAGCAACAAAAAAGGGGTGGGTGTTAAGAAAGAGAGAAAGGGGGGAGGAGGAGGAGAAGAAGAAGAAGGTATTTTATGATTATTGTGAAAAATTTATGGAGTGTAGCTGGCATGAAATTCTATAAAATGAACTGGCTCCAACTGGCCCTATAACAAAGACATGCATTTTCCTTCCTGCTGCTCCTGAATTATTATGACTGACTTCTCCTCTGTTTACTTATTAGCACTGAACTCTTTGCATAGCAAAACTGCGACCCAACATGGAGATCTTCTTAATTGAAAATACCCCCAGTAGCCTAAAGGTAGGGAGGGGGAGAGGATGGAGAAAAGGTCTTGTGACACACAAAAAGAAATAATTGAAGGTCAGTTAGCTCTGTGATATTGGGAGTGGAGGCTGGTGCTGAGCTGGAATATTATTCAGAATTCACAGCCGGCTTGCTTTCAGACTGTGTAGAACATTAAGATACATATAATTTGAACATTTAGCCAGTGCTGTGGTGCGGCATTGAGGTAGCTCACTAGGGCCGCAAGTACATAAATCCCACTTTCACCTATAAGTATGACTTGCTGACTTTGACCTTCTTTTATGTTTCCTGGTTTAGTAGCACACATGCTCTACTTGAATTGTGGTGGGAGAGTGTCTATAACTTAAGAAGGGAACCTGGGTTTGTAATCCTATTGCACCTGTACCTGGGGTTGGGAGTAAGCCCCACAGAACTCACCAATAATTATTTTTGAATTAAAAATGCACAGGGTTGTATCCAACTAACGCATCATATTGGAGCAAGGACTGCTGCTTATGCAATGGGACGTCCCCCCTCCTCCATCTTCAAACCCTCCTTAAATCTGCTCTGGAGGGTTGGGAGAACCCCTAGAACAGATTCAGGGGGTGCGGCAGAGAAGGAGAAGACATATTGGTGACAATTATTGCTCCCTTGCTATAAATGGTGCTTTACAGATAACCTAACCAAAAAATGATTTCTGCTGCAAGGAACATACAGACTGGGGGTGGGGAGGCAATGAAGGAATCAAACAACAGTGCTTGAAAATGGCTCCCCATTTGGTAACTGAGCACTATATCACAGCATTCTGGAGACTGGTACTGTTCCAAAGCCTGTAGATCATGGGAAATGTCCCAAAGAGCTAGAACAACCTTCCCCAAGTGCCTGTTTCAGTCAAATGGCTTAATGTAAATAACAGCAACATTTAAAACATAAACACACATTCAAAAAGTGTGTGTGTGTTTGTGTATATGAGGTGGGGAAGGCAGGGAGAGATGCACTTTCCTAACCCAGCCCAGCTTAGTCTCAGCCACTGAAAGCAAGTTCACATTAAAAACAAGCTTCAAACATTTGTAGAGGATTGCTGTGCTTGGGTTTGGGATATATTCTAGGACAGCTGGTTTCAAACACTTGCTGCCCAGATTTCTGCTATCACAAGAGCTGGAAATTTGTTCTGTTCTGTTTTCGTTTTCGCAAAAGAATGGAACATAACGAAGATTGCCATCCTTATGAAGAGCCGTCCCTGCAAATGGTTTAAGAAGGTTAGGTTTTAGTCAGTGCCTGGATGGGAGATAGGATGGAAATCCTGTGAACGCTGCCTTGAGTTTTGTGGAAGGAAGGAGAGTGGGGAAAGAAATGTAATAAATATGGCATATTCTGCACTAGGTTTTGCAATTCATGGTACTGGTCATAAGAGAGTTCCAAAATAAGCAGACATTCACCCTTCCCCTCACTTCCATGCATCCTTTAAAAAACTCAACCCCAATTTAAAAGGGGTTTTCCCCCACCTTGAAGATATAATGTTTTATAGAGAAATCACCATATTGCACACTGCTGAACTTTTTACTCAGAGGCGGTTAGCACTGTACACAATGGTAAATGAACACCACTTTTCTTTAGGAATGCTTTCAGTAACTTATGCTTCTGTGTTTTAGAATTATGACATTCACAAGTAACTAGGCAAATGGTTCTTCTAGATCCAGCACTGGCTCAGTGGTCCTTTTTCAGGAAGACAAAAAAAAAAAAGGAACTAGAGCTTAAAGATCTGACTGCACTCATGGTAGCCACCCAGGCAGAATTAGCATGTCACTGGAAGTGACGGCGGCGGGGGTTTGGCTTTACATGGGAAGCTTGTACACACACACACACACACACACACACAGAAAAGAAAAGAAAAGAAAAGAAAAGAAACAGAAGAACTAAAGGACAACATTGCAGATACTAGGATGCCTTTATAAAGTATGTTGACAAAAGTATTCATACATTGATCCTGCCTTAGGCGCATAGGATGTTACGGAAAGGTGTCTTCCCCCAGATCTGTTGATTTTCTAATGTCTTGCAACAGAACTGTGAACTCAAATGGGTAATGAGTCAGGCAAAAAGGTCAAGGTAAAGGACCCCTGGATGGTTAAGTCCTGTCAAAGGCGACTACGGGGTTGCAGTGCTCATCTCGCTTTCAGGCTGAGGGAGCTGGCGTTTGTCCACAGACAGGTTTCTGGGTCGTGGCCAGCATGACTAAACCGCTACTGGTGCACGGAGGACCATGACGAGTGACAGAGTGCACAGAAATGCCGTTTACCTTCCCACCTATTTATCTACTTGCACTTGCATGCTTTCGAACTGCTAGGTTGGCAGGAGCTGGTACTGAGCAATGGGAGCTCACCCCGTTACGGTGATTCGAACTGCCGATCAGCAAGCCCAAGAGGCTCAGTGGTTTAGACCACAGTGCCACCTGCGTCCCTGTAATGTGTCAAGAGACCTTTGTTAACACAGGAGCCAACTGCTAGGAGCCGAGGTCCCTTTGCCCCCCCATAAAATATTTTAGGGCGCTGTCCCCCCAAGTTGATGGCCATTGCCATTCAAATGGTGTGCGTGTACCGTGTCTTGTGGTCAATTTTGCGGGCCAGGGCCTGCCTGCCCCCCAATATTTTATTCAAGTTGGCACCCCTGTTTTTTTAAAGTTGTGTACATTATTTTTTTAAAGGAGGGATCCTGACATTCAGCCTTCCCCATTGCTGTGGCTGTGGTATGAGCAAATCGAGCAAGGAGGTGGGCAGGGAATCGGGAATGAAAACAATCATTTTTCTCACAACATGCAGCCTGCTCAGCCTTGCTACCAGCCTTCATGGTCTATGCAGATATAGTGGTACCTCGGGTTACATACGCTTCAGGTTACAGACTCCGCTAACCCAGAAATAGTACTTCGGGTTAAGAACTTTGCTTCAGGATGAGAACAGAAATCATGCTCCGGCGGTGGGGCGGCAGCGGGAGGCTCCATTACCTAAAGTGGTGCTTCGGGTTAAGAACAGTTTCAGGTTAAGAACGGACCTCCAGAACAAATTAAGTACTTAACCCAAGGTACCACTGTAGTGATAAGAATGGGGCATTTCTCTCTCTTCCCATTAGGCAGTTTCTGTTACTGGGTTTCTTTTTTAAATTCTCCCTCTCCATAATTGCCACATGAGATGAAGGGGGATGATGACAGAGGACAATATGGCCCAGTACTCCCCTCCTAATCAATTGTTTCCAAAGGCTCTGCAGAAGTCAGCTGACCACAGAGTCACTGCTGTGTGGGAGGCACAGACAAGAGCGCCAAATAGCAGCTGCTAATTGAAGAGCCTAATGATTTTAGCCAGAGAATGGATCCCCAGGTCCCTGAATTCTGCCGACTCCTCTTTTAGAAAATAGAAATAAATAAATCTTTTGCACTTTGCCTCCATTCTAACTTATCTTTAGGGCTTTTCTGCCTCCTCGTGACATAAAATGATATGGCTCTACCAAGCATGGGGGGAAGGGAGAAAGAAAGAAAGGAAAAGAAAAAAGAAAAAAGGGGGGAAAAAGAAAAGGAATGAAAACTGGAGAACATTATACACTTTATTTATCCTCCTGTGACGTCTGCATCTAGGCCTTACCCTTATCAACTTGGTATGCTAGTGACCCCCATGTGAGCAAATGCATTAAGACAGCATCCTACCTAAGAAGGCACTGCTTATGGAAAGGTTTAGGAATTCTGTGGGGCACGCTTAAAAGTGCAGCAGGAGATTTGCTACCAATTCATTTTTTGTGATATGTGTGTGTGTGTGTGTGTGTGTGACACACAAATGCAGGCATGCAGCTTTCCTTTTTTAAAAAAATTAAAAAAGTATTCCCTAGTAAATGGCAGAGATCTTATAAAAGGGAGATATGTAAACAGAAGACGACTGTGCACTTATTCAGAATGGCTGAGGGAGACGGTGACTCAGTCAATTCATCTGGTCGAAGAGATTGCATAAAGATACTCAGCAAAGCGAAATGATGAAAGCCACTTTTCAATGAAAACATAACCTTTTGCTGCTCGCCACAAACCCCATTCCCTCCCCAGCATAAATCAGTATCAATTGCGTGCGTTTAAAGGGCAGCTCCAGAACTGGGAACCTGACGCTGTCCCCCTTGCATTGTAAAATTTGTGGCAGCGTAGAGGGGAAGGAGCAGTTTTACAGCAGGTTGAGTATGATGGCATTTTGACGTACTTGCCTAGGTTTTAAATATGTACAAAAGAGGAAAGGGGTGTACATCTCTCTCTGTGTGAATGCCGAGTCAAGGCACTCAGATGCTGTGAGCATCCAGGCTCACATGCTCAGAGAGGCATTGCATTTCACCATGATGCTTGGCAACAGCCGAGTTTGCAAATGTTGTACAGTATTTGGAAAGAGCCCGGAGTCACTGCAAACATTTGAGAAGGTGACATTAAAGCCTTTAAAGGGCCTCTTGTCTTAGCAAGGGTATTTCTTATCATGAATATAGTGAAACCGTTCTTTGGATGTCAGCAGTCTGGGATGACTGTTGGCTGCAGCCTGACTTTGAGGTCCGCCTTGGTTTGGACGCGATCCAATCTATTCTACGATGGAGGAAAAAATACACATAAAAGTTCCTTAATTAATCCGGATGTTTTGCTCATTATACCTTGAACTTCCTCAGAGGACAGAAACAAACTAGCTTGCTCAGAGTAAAATGAGTGTGATGTCAAAGAACGAGCAAAGGGAAGAGAAATGAATCACTGCAAATTGTTATCTCAAAAGGGGAAAATAGCACACATACACACACAAATGAAACAGCAAAGGCTTTGAGGTCAAATGTTTCTGTTTTATGACATTGTCTGAATAGAATTTGGGCCCAGTTCCTAAGTCTTGTGTGGGTCTGTGGTATGGTGGTCACCCACCTTGCTTGGCAGAGTCCTCTGTTTGGAGGGCTGTCACATTACAGTCTCTGTGTAAAGGCATCCTTTACCTCAAGGATAGGGAACCTATGGCCTTCCAGATGTTGGGAACTCTAATTCTCATCAGCCTTGACCAATGTCGAGGGAAGACGATGACGATATTATTAATGTTATTATAAAAGTAACCTCTTTTGGTGTGTGTGGTGACACGCACTATTGCTTCCCTGTTAATTTTATATATATTTTCCAAAGCATGCATTTTCATGCACCCAGAGAGCTTGTTTTCACATCTAAGTGCAAAGCATTTGCTCATTTAGATTTTTACACACCTTCAAGTGCTTATATGCCAAAATGATGGGTGAGTATTCCAGCAGCATTTAGATAGCCACCCCTGCTCTGTCTGATGGACTGTCCAGTCCAAGTCTAGTGCAAAGATCAGGGCCGGATTTAGGTTTGATGAGGCCCTAAGCAACTGAAGGTAATGGGGCCCTTTATATGTCCAGCTGTCCTTTGTCAACAACAAATTGTCACTGTTTTGTGTTGAATATATGCTATACAGTGGTACCTCAGGTTAAGAACTTAATTCATTATGGAGGTCCGTTCTTAACCTGAAACTTTTCTTAACCTGAGGTACCACTTTAGCTAATGGGGCCTCCCGCTGCTGCTGCGCCGCCACCGCACAATTTCTGTTCTCAATCCTAAAGCAAAGTTCTTAACCCGAGATACTATTTCTGGGTTAGCGGAGTCTGTAACCTGAAGTGTCTGTAACCTGAAGTGTCTGTAACCCGAGGTACCACTGTATGGTAATTTATGGACCTAATAGGTATCTAAAGCTATTTGCACATAACAAACAGGAGCCTACACAACACAAAACATTGTTGCTGTATTTAGGTTTTATTTTATTTGCTTTTTAGCTTATATTTTGGAAACGTACATCCAGTTTTTTCCCCTTTAATTTTTTGGGGAGCCGCCAAGAGAGTGGGGCCCTAAGCTATAGCTTGTTTAGCTTATACATAAACCCGGCCCTGGTAAAGATAATGAACTGCAAGAAGGGAGATCAGGACCCATGAAGCTGACCATCAAGTGTTAGCACTTGGAAAGCAGACTGAGCAGGCACACAGGGACGCTGGTCACTGACTTCCCCAATATGATGAGTTGTATTGCATTTGTGTTTCCAAATTTGCATCTACACATATGAATTACAACGTGCAAAGTTTATACAGATGTATAAACTTTTTTTATGACAAATTTTGTCTCTTTTGCTGATGTGTAAGTGGCTACCTAGTTAGCAGGATAAAAAATTTCACAAGGAATAGTTCTTCTCAGTGTGTATTGTGGAATCACTATACATTGGAAGTACATTCGAAGCACATTGCCCCCCTCAAAGAATTCTGGGCACTGCAATTTATCCCTCACAGAGTTGCAGCTCCCAGCAATCCTTAACAAACAACAGGCTTTGAAGGTGCTTTAAAGGTACAGTGTGTACACACTCCTAAGATGCTGGAAAAACACAGGCTATGGCAGTTTACTTGGTATTTACAGATTTTCAAACTTTCTTCAAAGAGGACTATATTTGATGAAGTTGAGCTTTTTTTACCCCAGGCCCAGGACATATACTGTCATGGGGGCCAGATTAAATTGACCAGCAGGCCAGATTGGGCCCCCCAAATGGACTTTGGACAAGCCTGGATAGTGCTTCCTGTTACAGGACAAATGTGGTGATGGATTCCAGCTTTGCTCAATATTTCTAGACCATGGGCAGGCTGCATTATGCTTCTAGGAGGTTTTCAGTCTACCAGTGCTCCCCCTGTGATCCATAACCAGTTCCAAAAATGGAATATAGCTTGTCCTTTTCAGAGGACAAGGAAGCACATCACGCAAACTGAAAACAGGATTGTTTCCTCCAGGTTGTTGAGCCACTTCTATTCAAGCAAAACCACCAGCAGTGGAAGACTGGCCTGTTCCCAAATGGATATAAGGGCCTGTTTATAACTCACTTCACTCTGGCAATGTCCAGCTGATCCTCCTCTCTTTCCCCATTCCTTTCCCTTCCATGTATTTCTCCTCTTTTTAAAATTTGCAAGCCTGGAGGCAGGGCCTGTGTTTCATTTTTGGTTATGTACACTGTCTGGCAGTGCCACCAAGCACTGTTTTGAATTTTTGATTGATGTGAGCTGCATTGGGACTGGAGACAATTTTTATCTGAAAAGTGGGCTAAAGATCTAACTAACAAACATAAAAATGGCCTGTGGCAGTTCCAGGCAGCTGTGGACCAGTGTGAGCTGAAGCACTCTGCACCATCTGGACCGCAGGGATTCAGAAGTGCGGAAAGGTGTGCATTTACTGCACAATGCATGGACAAGACCTTAATCAGAGAAGCAGCTGACCAGCTAAGTGAACAGAGCTGGGGACCCAGTTCTCCACATACGAGTCTACACTCCCCTGTATGAAGGTAAAGGTAAAGGGCCCCTGACTGTTAAGTCCAGTCGCGGACGACTCTGGGGTTGCAGCGCTCAGCTCACTTTACTGGCTGAGGGAGCTGCCGTTTGTCCGCAAACAGCTTCTGGGTCATGTGGTCAGCATGACTAAGCCGCTTCTGGCGAAGCAGAGCAGCACGCGGAAACCCCATTTACCTTCCCACCGGAGCGGTACCTATTTATCTACTTGCACTTTGACGTGCTTTCAAACTGCTAGGTTGGCAGGAGCTGGGACTGGGCAACAGGAACTCACCCCGTCACAGGGATTCGAACCGCCGACCTTCTGATCGGCAAGTCCTAGGCTCTGTGGTTTAGGCCACAGCACCACCCACATCCTTCTTGTACGAAGGTAAGGTAAAGGTAAAGGTACCCCTGCCCGTACGGGCCAGTCTTGACAGACTCTGGGGTTGTGCGCCCATCTCACTTAAGAGGCCAGGGGCCAGCGCTGTCCGGAGACACTTCCGGGTCACGTGGCCAGCGTGACAAAGCTGCATCTGGCGAGCCAGCGCAGCACACGGAAACGCCGTTTACCTTCCCGCCAGTAAGCGGTCCCTATTTATCTACTTGCACCTGGGGGTGCTTTCGAACTGCTAGGTTGGCAGGCGCTGGGACCGAGCAACGGGAGCGCACCCCGCCGCGGGGATTCGAACTGCCGACCTTTCGATCGGCAAGCCCTAGGCGCTGAGGCTTTTACCCACAGCGCCACCCGCGTCCTAGGCTCTGTGGTTTAGGCCACAGCACCACCCACATCCTTCTTGTACGAAGGTACAGCCAGGCAAAAACACTCAAGAAGGGTGTGAAACAAAGCTGGTGGGAGGTGTGGCTGGAGAGAGAGAGAGAGAGTGACTGGGGAGGGGGTGTGGCATCCAAACCATTGAGTCACAAAGAGGTGTAAAGGCAAGTTTACCCACCCTCCTCCTCTCTTCACTGTACATAAAAGCTTAAAGGAGAATGTGAATATACATTAATCGTTACTGGGGCAGAACCGTGTGTTAGCAATTCCTGATAAGCTGACATGGAATATAGTAAGCTGGGCTTCTGTGTGTATCTTAAGTGTTATTAAGAAGTAGTGGTGGGGGAGAAATTTGATTCAGCTCATATTCAGTGGTGACTCTGCCAAATTTGCACTTTCAAAAACAATGCATGAGGCAAAACACAGTCATCCCTCAAAATGTACACTTTCCCAAATTTTGCAATGCAGTTTTCCAGCTAAGCAGTGGGGCAAAGTCTGCATAAAAGTGGATACATTAGTAAAAAGTAACATGTAAATATGCATTGAATTAGGGGAAATTGCCTTGTAGAAATGTGTGTGTTAGACAAAATTGTGGATGAAAATGTGTGTATTCTGAGAAATCCACACTAAAATACTGATGGATTTTCATGAGGATTTTGCTTTTCTAAAAACAATAGCAAACTGATGTGGAAATGTGGAGAAATGAACTTAAAACTTGAAAAGTGAGAAAACAAGAGCAGCTGAAATTGACAGATTTGCCTATCTCTATTAAGAGATAGTCACAGAAAACCCAGTATACTCATCTGTGCTTTACGTAGGCAGTACATATCCCTTTCTTCTTTATGTTACTTTCCCCCGCCATTCCTTGCAACTTGGCCTTTTGTTTCCATTTCTCTCTCTCAGACTGTATGTTTAGCAGGAAATGTCACTTTTAAGGCAGGCTCCAATTGAGTCAGAAGGGGCTCTGGCAGCCCAAGTGACAATAGGCACTATGCCTTTGTGGAAGGGAAAGCTGCTTGCTTTCAATTTTCTGCGCAAGATCAGCCACCTTAGGAAACCTCCCTTTCACCGTGATGTGCCTTCCCTTCCTTGAGGATGTTTTGCCTCCCTCCTCCCCCCCCTCAATATTTAACATAGCTACAAGCAATTTGTTGTTTAAAAGAACTGATTAGCACAGTTGTTGTCCATCACAGTATGCCACATTCCCGGCGTTAAAACATTAGCCAAGTGCTATCCTATAACCATTAAATTACCTTTGGTTTCCTTCAATCAGATGGCTCTTTTTAAAGCGTGCGCACACACAGCCTGATTAACCAAGTTCTGTTTACCCATATGGAATAAGGTGACCGACCAGATGTTCCGATTTTAAGAGATCAGTTGGTGTCCCTGTGATTTCCGCTGGGACATTGAATCGTCCCAGATTTGCCTGCTGAGAGCTTGAGCGGCACAAAAGTTGCTTGCAAGGTAAACACCCTGAAGCTAGTCAGGCATTGGAAGGGGGGGGAAGGGGGGGATTAAGGGAGAATCCGCCTCCGGGGGTGAGGTGGGGGGAAAGCCTGAAGATTCCTCTGGTGTAGCTCACATTAATGCATGAATTATTATAAATGGATGCTGTTGTGACACTACTAAGGAAGGGGTGTGTGTGTGGGTGTGGGTGTGTGGACGACAGAAGGGGATGCTCTGGGAAAGTTAACAAGGCCATCCAATTTCTTTAGTCTGGAGATTTCTAATTGAGACGGGTTGTATAAATTCCTTCATTATTTTGCCTCTACAGTAGATGGAGGGGGGAGGCCAGAGGGAAGGGAAAGAAGAAGAGAGAAAGTGTGAGAGGAGGCTGGGTCTGTGTGAGGGGGTGGGTGGTGGGGGTGGGGAGGAAATCCTTTTTGTCTTGGGAATTGCTTCAGTGAGATCTCTTGTGTTGTAATGTAAAACTGCCTGGGTGGCTACAATGACCATATGCTGCAAACGTGAGTCCTGTTCCCTGTCTAAATGTAAATTCCTTCCTTTATCAGGATAAAAGAATATCTGTTTAATATGGAATGAAGGCAATTTGGCAGGAGCTGTGCTCCTTCAGGTAAGCCAGAACGAGCAGGAACATTGATTACAGCGAGCCCACTATTCTCCACCTGTCATGTCCGCCTCCTGTGGCACAAAGGCCCCCGCTTGTTTATTTACCTGTAGAGCTGTTATGATATTTTGCTTTGCGGGGAAGGGTTTGGATGCCACCACCTGGCACATCTTTTGGCATCTCCTCCCACAGCAGAGCACCTCGGCGCCTCGAGCCCTCACCGGCTCATTGTTCTGCTCGGCAGGACAGGGAGAAAAAGATGAATCAAGAAGCACGGGATCCCAAACAGAAATTATTATTGATTTAATCACATAATCAGCAGCAAACACTTCAGGCTAAGATAGCAAATCCATAACAGCCTGCCCACATAACCACCCTCACAAATTTACCAGCAAACCACGGCGCACACTTAGCAAACAAGAAGAGCAAGGGTCACCTTCACTTGGCGGCAAAATATTGACATCCCTAAAGCTTAAATATGTTTTGAGTTAAGTGTTATCAATCAGTGATAAGAGTAGAATGTCTGTTAAACATAACTACATTGGCAGGAGGATTATAGAATGCTTTCTTGCCATAATCTAGAAGCATCTTTCAGACAAAACTCTGCTTGAAATCAATTGTGCACAAGGAGCTGCCTGCTGAGACCTATTCAGTGTCATACAAAAGAAGAGAGAGTCTCCCTGTGATCTTTAACCATAACCGGTTATCTAATGAGGCCAGGGCTTTAATTTCTTTTCACATCAAACATAGAATCAATGCTCTGGATTCAACAATGTGTGTAAACAGGCTGTGAAGCCATCTCTTCAGATGGGAGCCAATTTAGCCTTCCAAACCCCCTGGCATCCTTGTTTCAATGAATCCCCCTTTTAGTTCCAGGTAGCTGCACCCATCAGGTTATTCCTGGCTTCTTCCTAGACGATGGCAGGGCTAACTTCCGTGCTGAGGACTCTCCCAGCATCCTATTATGGAGTTAATGTGCACTTCACACCAATGCCCCTTTAATAAACAGTTCACAAAAGCCTAGTAGGCATTTTAGCTAAATGCTTCATGGGGTTGGGAGTATACAACAATATACTTCCACTGGCCGTAATATCTAATATGAACCCTTTCTACTGTGGCAAGATAGTTCGTACCGAACAATGCTCAGCCCATGCTATTCATGTTGCAATGTGGGTTGGAGTGGGAGGATAACATCTAGGACAATGAGGATCAGGAATTCAGATTAGAGAGAATGGTGTTTACATAGGGCTTGGGAGAAATGAGGGCGCAGGGCTTGTCCCTTTAAGTGCAATTCACTGCCTATGGTATCGTCCACACCATACATTTAGAGCACATTTAAAGCAAATTCAAAGCACAACCCCCTCCACCAAAGAATCCTGGGAAATGTAGTTTCCCAAGGGTGCTGGGAGTTGTAACTCTGAGGGGTAAACTGCAGTGTCCAGGATTCTTTGGGAGAAGCCATGTGCTGTAAAAAGGGGTTGTTGTGGGAATTGGGACTTAACAAGCATACATATACTGATAAGCATTTATATCATATACATTGCTTTGAATATATGACTGAAGACTTGTGTCTGTCACTCCCTCCCCCCATTTAGAAGATTACTGCTATAGTCTGCTATGTGCTGGTTCATTTCTTAAGGTCAGCAGGGAAGGCCTTGTTGTTGGTCCCACCAATGGATGAGTAAGTTTTGCAGTGGTGTAGGAGAGGGCCTTCGTTGCAGTGGCACCTCAGCTATGGAACTTCCTTCCTTTGGCAGCCCTGATGGTGTTTCTATTCATTCAGGCTTTTTGGGGAGAGTTGACAATGGGATACATCTTTGGGTACTAGACTGCTGCTGCACTTTCAGAGCTGTCTGCTGTGTGTGATGTTAATGTTGGTTTCAGGTTTCATTGTTGTATTTTATGGATTGTGTACTCTTGTGGACACACATAAATGAAATAAAAAAGGCTTTATAAAGGATGCAAAATTAAATCAGGAGAGATTATTGGATGCAAATAATACATCACATGTAGTTTTTTCAGAGCTGCATTATCCAGGTGTATTTTTATCTTAGAGCAGGAGTGGGAGACCTTTGGCCCTTTGCTCAACTACAACTCCCCTCAGCCCAAGCAAGCACAGCCAGTGGATAGGGATGATGGGAGTTGCAGTTCAGCAAGAACGCAGGGGTCAGCAAACTTTTTCAGCAGGGGGCCAGTCCACTGTCCCTCAGACCTTGTGGGGGGCTGGACTATATTTTGAAAGAAACAAAAAGAAAACAATTTCCTATGCCCCACAAATAACCCAGAGATGCATTTTAAATAAAAGGACACATTCTACTCATGTAAAAACATGCTGATTCCCAGACCGTCCACGGGCTGGACTGAGAAGGTGATTGGGCTGGATCCGGCCCCCAGGCCTTAGTTTGCCTACTCATGAACTGGAGGGTCAAAGGTTTCCCACACCTGTCCTGGAATGTATGGCCACATGTTTGATGAATGTGCGATGCAGCACCCACTATATATCTTCAGAGCAATCCAATGGGATGGGCTAGTTCAGGGGTCATCAATCTTTTTGCACCAGTGGGCAGATTTCTCTGATTGACAACAGAATATATATATTCCAAATACGTATATTCCAAAATATGATATCCCAGGGAGGTACAGAAAAATATTGACAAAGATCTGTTCCCAGGAACATTATATAATGGGCATGCAATGACCTATGCTCCCCGACCACAGACATATAAAGCTTTGGATTTTTATTTTTGCCATCAACGTATGGCGCAGTTTGGCCATGAAGGCATGTAAATGCCTGAATTGGGGAGTAAAATATAGGATAATGAACACACATTTGTCAACCTTCATAAACTGATAGCATAATGAAAACTTAGTATTAGATTCCATATCCAGCTGGGAATCCTTACAATAAATTCTGTCTTTGATTGACTTCTTTTGAATCCCAGACTTGACAGCATTCAAATTGTCTCTGGATAGACTGTAATTTGAAAGCAAAGTTTTGCACTGCTGATTCTAACTACATGAAGTTGACTATTCAGGCAGACATTTTGGGGGAAGATTTTCCTCCAGCATCTGATGTCTCTTGAACCACAAGCAAAATCAAAGCCTTATATATTTGAGTTGGAGTAAAGGTAAAGGTACCCCTGAATGTTAGGTCCAGTCGTGGCCGACTCTGGGGTTGCGGCGCTTATCTCGCTTTATTGGCCTAGGGAGCTGGCGTACAGCTTCCGTTGTCATGTGGCCAGCATGACTAAGCCACTTCTGGCAAACCAGAGCAGCGCACGGAGACACCGTTTACCTTCCCGCCAGAGCAGTACCTATTTATCTACTTGCACTTTGATGTGCTTTCGAACTGCTAGGTGGGCAGGAGCAGGGACCGAGCATCAGGAGCTCACCCCGTCGCGGGGATTCAAACCGCCGACCTTCTGATCGGCAAGCTCTAGGCTCTGTGGTTTAACGCACAGAGCCCAAATTCAGCTCTGGGGCAGAGGTTGACCATGAAAGATAACAAAGAACCATCTTAGATGGATGTTGATGTATAACTTCAGATAATTTTCATTTTGTAATTTGCCCGCATATATAATGTGGGTGATAACTTCCCAAAGATTTTAATTGGCGTGGGGGACACACCAAATGACTGTCATTTCCATGTGAAAAGTGAGAACCCAGCTTAATGTCTTTGAAGTTCAAACTGACTTCTTATTTTTCTTGAGAAGAAAATAAAGAGGCAAGGATAGAGCCAGTTGTTGAAACTTTTTCTGTCTTGTGACTTTTAACTAACTGCAAGGTTGCATTGAGTTACAGACTTCTTTGTATCAGGAGGACCAATGATAATTCAAAGAAATGCCTTAGGGATTCATAGTAAAACTTTAGAATAAGAATCAAGAAGCCTATGTGGAATAAAGAGGACCCAAGCTGTTAATTGGAGCATTAGCTAGCCACCACTGTAGGAGAAAAAAATAACCCCTGATCTACAGAAGCATAATTTAAAGCATCCTTGGGTCCCCCTCCCACACACTGATAAGCTCTTTAGCTCATCTTTCTGTTCTGTATCTGATTTGCCTCCAAACTCCATAAAAAATATCTGATGGCATTAAAAGACTCAAGGAGAAATTAAAACACCAAGAAAGAATTTAAGAGGTGTGTGTGTGTGTGTGTGTAGGGGACAGGTAGGTGGAATTTCAAAGAAGTGGATTCCCAAATCCAAAGCAACATCCCTATCATGCAATTTTGCACTTAACAATCCAAAAGGTTCAGGGGTCAGTGTAGCATGTGAAAGGGAAAGACTCACACCTGTAATGAGAGTCTATATCCAGAGTGGATATCATATCGGATATAGATATTAGATTATAGTAATAACACTGTATCATATTGTGGAGTGTTTCTCTGTATTTAGTTTAATTAAAAATCTTTTTCTATTGATCCCATAATTAACAGAAACAACCATAAAGGCAATTACGAAAGAATATAGACATAAATCAGATAGATACTGTATAAACAAATTAACTTAATTTAACAAGCCTGGAGAAATCATTATGCACGGATATTTAGGACTTTTAAATGGAACAGGAAACTTTAGGAGATAGCCAGAGTCCTCATCATCCACCCAGTTCTCATAGGGAGATGCCAGTCAGTGCCAACCCCAGGAGCATGATTAAGACTGGCACCAGTGAAGAAGTCTGTGGGCAGCAATCTATGACTGTTTAATGTATGTTTAATGTTTGTGCTAATACTCTGACTTCTTTTGTTTGTCAGGGAGTCTGATTAGAAGGAGCCGCAGGAACTGCAACAACACATTAGTTTCAACCATTTTAGGTATAACTGCATCCTGTGCAAATGAACGGGGGAAACTGGCAACTCCCTCCACATGAAATTGGAGATGGGGGTGTGGGGATATTCTTAGGGGGCCATTGTTTCTAGTTTTATAAGTGTTGGGGTGGAGCACTGCAGCTAACAGTTGTATGTTTTCACTAGTGCCAAGTCTTCTCTACTGGATCCTATGAAGTGCTGTGCTCATCTAGTGGCTTCTCAGTGAAACTGGTAGACTATATGCTCAATGGACAGAAAGGAGCAAGTGCCTCAACACTGTGGATCTCTCCTGGTAATAAATGTACTTGCTCCTGAGCAAATAACTCCTCAGTCTTTTTGAGACAAGTTTTATATCTTTTGTTCTGATATTATACCATTGAATTCTACAGTTCCTTTGGTGAGTCCCTCCTTACTGCTCCATTAGCAATGGCTGCCTCCCCCAGCCAATAATTAGGCAGGCACCTGTTAGGTCCCACTTATTGTTGGCGTTATCCAATAATCTACCACTGACAGATACTCACCAGTTATGGATGGGCTCCTTTCCCTCTCTGTGACAACAGACATATCCATTTCCTTTCTATCTTTTCCTTCATGCTGCCCCCCAACCACTGGACCTATTGCTTTGGCCCTCACTGCAAGGCCACAAGCTCTAAATTCTGGGTTTCTTTTTGCACACAGAGAAGCCTTGCACTTGCACACCCTTACAGTGACTCTGCCAACATCTGTGCTAAATATCAGGGAACGGCATAGGAAGAGCCCATTGTAACAAGCCAATGACCCACCTAGACCAGCGTCCTGTTTTCAGAGTAGCTAACCAGATGTCTGTGAGAAACCCACAAGCAGTACTTAAGCACAAATGTTCTTTCCCCTCCTGCAGATTCCAGCAACTGGCACTTGGAAGCATTACTGTCTTCAACTGTGGAGACTGGAGCATAGCTGTCACGGCTAGTAGCCGCTGATAGCCTTGTCCCCCATGAATTTGTCTAATCCTCTTTTAAAGCCACCCAAGTTGTTGGCCATCACTGCCTCCTGTGAGAGTTAGCTTCATAGTTTAACTATGCACTGGTGCACGTTTGTATTTCCTTTGTGCTATCTGTCCACCATGAACCCAGCCAGCCCAACAACTTCTGGCTCAAAGGGACTGACAGGGTGCTGCACTAAAGTCATGGGTATCCTTACGTAACTGAGATGGACACCACAATGGGGGAGGCATATTGGGAAGATTCCCACTTCCCTGACAACCCTCCATAGTTCCTAGGTTTATGTGTTCTCTCTTTTTCTGTAGGATACCGCACATTATGATCTACTGCAGGTTTCACATTCACACACAGGAGTGCTTTGGGCAGTGTCCTAAATGGATCCACCCTGCCTTGTCCCTCAGCCTTTTGCATCATGACAATAAATACAGTGCAAAGCATCAGCTGACTTCTAAAAACACTCTCCCCCTCCCCTTTCAAATACTAGACTAAGGAGTTTTCTTTTATCAATATATCATTACATACTGCAGCAGATTCTTTAATTTCTCAATATGTAAAATAGGCTGCGAGAAAATTAGGATCTATTGTTGGTTGGCAGGAATGAGGTCGGGATTTAATTTTTGATCTATACTTGGCTTATGGATTTTAGAAAGGCATATTAAAATGTATTAAAAGTGATCTGTATTGCTTTCTTTTAAATGGCTGATGAGAAGACTGGTGACTGTCATCATCAATTTTATCAGCAATGCTCCAGCGGTCTTCACACAACAACCTTTGACAGTACATAAATAAAGAGAAATGAATACAATTAGGAGGTTTAAAAGTAACACTACTAAAGTGAAAGGGTGCATTTTTTTTGCAAGTCTTTCTTTGATTTTCAATACTTTATGGCAGACACAACATTGCATGCTTTTCAGTGACTGAATGTGACCTGGCCACCATATTTTTCATTATTGACTACATCTATTAGTCACAAATTTGTCGTGTTTTACTTGTATATATTTTCATACAGTATTGGGAACTTTCTGTAAAGCTCCAAAGGAAGGTCCTCGAAGAGACATCCAGCAGCCAGTCTCTAGCCCTTGACTTCTGGTTCCCCCAGCACTCTGGACCTTGAAGACTGGTCTTGCTGTACTCCAGCAGCAACTGGAGGGCACCAAATTGGCTACTCTGGCTCTAGTGCCTTGCTTTCTAGCACTTTGGGTCCTTAGAAGGCTAGATAGACTAGGCCTAAGGGAAAAGATGCCCTCTAGTTCCAGTCTGAAGAGGGTCTCCTCAGCAGCCAGGCAATATCCCTCATTTAGGACACACCAAGTCCCATAAAGCCCTTGCAGTCAAGTCAGCTTATCAGTCTGAGCAATTTGTCTTTAGCTATGCTCAGAGTGGATCTTTTGAAATGAATGGACATGATTAACTTAGGTCCATTAATTCCCATTGGTTTTCTCCGAGTAAAACTTAAGTTGCATACAGCCTGTGGTTAGGAAGATTGGGGACATCATGTTAGAACCAACTCAATGTGTTTATTTAGGGTTTCATTCAGTTTTAAGCATTTGGTCCGATATTAAACAGCCATATTTTACCATCAAAAATTGAATATTTCATCCTATGCATCTCATATAGCTATATCATCTATATCATCTCCAGCTTTTAAGGAACATTCTCCACAAAGCAGCTTACAGTCTCGAACAGAAACCTGACACACCACAGACTTTTATGAGAGTTGTCTAAAAATGTGAATTAGTTCATAGTAGATAAAATACAAATGTGCTAAGATTAGATAGTGGAGACTCCACAACCTAATAATTGATAGGTGTGTTCAGAAATTTGCCTGAACATGTGAACTCTATATTCAAGGGTATGAGGTGGCATGTGGGCACAAGCTCCACCCTCAACATCCATGTGCACATCACTGAGCAGTCAGTCTCCGACTGCGTTGAGGGAGGGAGGTTTGCAGGGGGCTCCTGCACACTTTCTGTTGAATGTGAGAAGGATCTCCACAGAATGAATATATGGGGTCCTTCCATTCATGTGAAGCATTCTAATAGAAATCCTCTACAGACCTTGCCTGCTCACTACAAGGATATTGAGTGGAGTACAACACATTTGAGGACACTGGCGGTGGAGCTGGCATGTGCACCCCTGCCCTCATCCACAATGTGGCCATTTGCAAATGTCTGAATATGCCTCCTATCATTCATTTATACAGATTTGCCATCTACTCGCCCACAAAGTTCCTTGCCGTCTTATTTTATCTGAACCTTGTATTATTTTGGTGTGCCATTTTCCAAATTGTTTACATAAACAAAGTCCTTTGATTCCATGTGCTATGCAGAGGAGCATGGTTTTGTACTGGAATTCAATACGGCAAGATAATGAGAGTGTTGTGATGGGACGTGAAACTGCCAGGCAGCTTATGGAGGTATTCTGCCTTGAATTCTTTCATTTGGGATTTAAAAACCAGATTGTGCTTAAAATATCTGTTGAACTAATTTAATTTCTTTTGTAAAAATGTGTCTCACCCTGAAATTGTCAGTGATATGATAAAGCTAATTAAGACATGCATGGTGTTAACAGTTTCATTAGAGGAGATAATATTGCAGAAGAAAAATAAGAAATCATTATGATGAATGCCTCAACATTACATTACATGTTAATGAAGTGTAAATGATCTAATTATTTTTGAAAGAATACAGATTCGATTAAACTGTCGGAATTAAATTGGAAAGGACAGCCTATTGTACTTTTTATGTACAGACAAGTTAGCGTTAATTAGGCACAATCTACAGGAACAAATGAGGCACAGCCCTCAGTGAACAATCATGTATCCATTGCTCAAGGCAGGTTTCATAAAGAAATATATTAGGGGAAAAATGTAAGTCAATTAAATACAGTGCTTTAGCAGTGGGAGGGAAAATGAACAAGATCTTGGTTCCCTCCCCCAACATTTCAAGTGCTATGCAATCAGGATGATAGTTATGCTCCATCACTAATTTCATAAATACTAATTTTGCTGATGAGGCATTGTGATTCTTATGCCTTAAATGACTTTCCAGGAGGCATTTAATGACTTCTGAACAGATGATATTTCCAGCACTTAAACTCTGATCCAAATTAAGGTTAGAAAGTAAAAGGTGAAGTGGGAGATGCCAGCGGTTGGCTAGCTATGACCACTGATCTCTGGAGTAGGATACAGCTCCCTCTTAGATGCTCCATGCAACTAAATCAATGGTCCAGTTCTAAAGAGCTGAAGTATAGAATGGTTCAACAGACGCATCAGTGAAAAGTTACAAAACATGACATTATAAGGGCATTGAGTCCTGGTTTTACTGAACTTTTCTTCCCCTTTTTGGATTTTTCATTTTTAAATGAGAGTCCACATCAGCAAAGCAAGGCTGGTTTGAAACAGATTGTTCCTTGTTCCTATTGAGGATCAATCATAATTTCCAGTAGATTGAATACTCTTCATTAGTAACGAGGCTCATACAAAAGAAAAAAAAAGGTGATAAAGACATGTTGATATTTTGTGTGAATAAGTTTTTCAGCAGCCCAAACGATTCCCTCCTCACACCCTTCTTGGCCATGTGTGTCCTCCTCTGTCTGCTGTTCATTAAACATCCCCTACTTTATCTGCTTTGCCTGCCTCTTTATCAGCATTTAGCTATGTGAGGGGTTGTAGGGATTATCTAAATTGCCCCCTAAAAACAGGTGATGTGTGTTAAATCACGTTATGAAAATTTACTATGAAGCAACCATGTTTTGCTCTGTCGTTTGGGGGAGTCCATTAATACAGGGTAAATCAAGGCCCATTAACAAAAGCTGTAGGTTTGGCACTGACATCTATATATGTATGCTCTGAACTATATAACATGTGATATTTCCTTGAGTCTTATGGTACAATAACTATTGTACTCTAGTTTTCTCTGTGGGCTTATAGAATAGTACAATTAATGCTAATAGTAGGCTTTATCCCAAGGGATAGCTCAGTTGCTAGTTGGTGAATATATCAGATAATCATTATTTTTATCCTAATCAGGACAATATTTTCCTGATAGTTGCATGAAAATTTTCCATATAGTTCTCATCCTAAGCATACACTGAAAGAACTATAGTATCTAATTGACCGCCATTTCTTTTGACCACAAGAAACCAAGGGCACATGTTTTCCACACATGTTCCATTGAAATGAGTCCTGCATAAGAACACAGTTATGCTCACTTGCATGGCTCCCATTCCCATTCCATTTAATGGGGTACGTGCTGCAGAGATTCCCAGTTAATAGTACCTTACGTTGTCTCAGAGTTTGCGTATGGTATTCTCTGCCAAATCCAAATCCAGTTTTGTGGGGGTTGGTGGGGGGTGGGAGAAGACATCTGAGGAACTACTTTGAGCAGTAATTGAAGTGAGTTGAAGTTGTAATACTAGTAAACGAACTCTAGCCAAAGCTGCATGTCAAATGTTTTATTTTTATTGAAACATTAAAACGTTTTGAGTTTAATGCAGGCAATGTAATAAGTCATAAGAAACCTAAATACAATTGGGTAAGAAAACCCAGACAGAATGGAAAGAAAGAAAGAAAGAAAGAAAGAAAGAAAGAAAGAAAGAAAGAGTCAATAGTTGACAGATAACCTAAAGTAAGGTTGGGAGAAAATGGGGAGAGGGAAATCAGGAGGAGGATAATGAACAGAGTCTTTCCAGAAGCTTATCTGAGAAGATAATGGAAGACATCCCTCTGCAGAGTCATTGATGAAGGAGAGGAAGGGGAACCAAGTTGTCGCAAAAGCATCTGGTTTGGCACAATTTGTAGCAAGCCAGATGAAGTGAGTCAATTTCTCAGATCAAGTTATGTGCCAAATGCACCTATATAAGCTGTCAAGGGTAAATTCTGAGAACATTTTGCATCCTCCTGCAGTAGTCCTACAGGTTGCCATAAGGAGAAATTTCACCAGATCCCAATGGACCAATTTAGGGCCAGTAAACAACAATTATAGAGCAAGTGCAAGAGTCTAGGAACAGTTTGCTTAGTTATTAATGATAAATGAGTAACTCTCTTATCTCAGTAATGCTCAACATAGGGGCAAAGCTACCACTTATGAATGTAAGTGCCTTGGTCCTCACGTTGCTTCCAACTCATAGGAGATGCTGAGGCGCTCATGGAGCTTAACTGTTCCACGGTACCCACAACCAGTTAGCTTAAGAGAACCTTCTCTTCCTGTTGCAGAAGTAGCCATGAAAAGGGGTTGAGCCCACACAACTGACCAAGAGGCCTCAGGGATTAGTTCATCAATGCCATTTCCCCAAACCAATAGCAAGCCATTCGGCCTGCCGAATGCGAATACCAAATTGCAAGCAAAGTTTGAGAATATAATTTGGAGAATAAAAATTTGCTCGCAACACACCATGTGTTTTTTTAATTGATAAATACATTGCAAAACACAACTAGGATTTTCCTCAGTATCACTCTGTGCTCTTGCTCTCATTTTGAAAAGATATCTATCCATATTTTGATATATATATTACTATACTACACTGAAATGTTTCAATGTTTCTTTGATTGTCCTTGAATCTTTCAGCCACACTTGCCATCCTCTCTTGCCACACCAGTGTGGCACATAACACCCTTTGAGAACCACTGGCCTAGCCTGATCAGCTACCATGTGCCCTTAATCCCCAGAGTTCTCTTCAGATGCAGAAGGGAATCGGGATATACCATATTGGGCTCAGTGACTGACAAGTTTCTGGATTTGTCAATCCACGTATAAACAAGTCCTAGTAGTTTTGGCTTCTTGAGGTCTAGCACTAAGGACAAATATGTCTGCAATGATATGGTATGTTAACTAGGGTATGCTTAAAGGTGTTTCTCTTCTCAGCAGATCACATTTTACTTCAATTCAGCCTTCAGTTACAGGCGCAATTCCAGTTAAAGCTATTGTGGAAGGAGACCCCATCAATAGCTGTAGCTCATACAGGTCCTTATATTTCCGAGGCATTAAAATCATGATGGACTTCTTATTGGAGGAAATGCCAGCAATTTATGTCCTTATGCTATTATACATATTGGTCTGTCATTCTGTTGGCCTGCTAGTATATGATCTTTTAAGTCAATCATTTTTATTGGCACATTAACACAAAGTATAATGAGGTTAATTGATTCAATGCAGCTTAAACAGGTTATACAATTTAGCGCTTAGATCTTATTAGGTTTGCTATCTTGCTAATATATCAAAAATGAAATCATTACAGTAAATCCAACAGTTATTTGCTGGAATAACAAGATAACAAAATTGAGGAATGCAGTATAAAACAAATATTTCTGATTAAACACATTATCATATCATGTTCTGGCAAATGAGCTAATGAATAAAGTGTAACATTAGTCAAGACAGATGCCTATGTTTCTCTAACACACGGCTAAATGACACATAATTTCTGTATGACAACTTGTCGTCCCCCCCCCCCAGTTACTCTTTATTAGCAGTATTTCAAAACTGCTTTTTATGACCCCCCTACATTTGCCCTTTTGAGGTTATCTTCATTAAATGAAGTATAAAGTATATTTTTGTCTTCCTTCTTTCAAGTTAATCATATTTAGGGTATTAACAGTGTGGGGAAAACACTCTGATTTATAATACACAGGCAGTGCAGTCAATAATGACTTGCCACTAGTGACCTGCAAATTTGCAAGGCATTATTTCGCTACACTAAACCTAGAAATTGGGTATTTCTGTGCTCTTTCTATGCATGGTCATATAAACAACCTGGTCATACAACCATGTATGGACCATTAATAATTACAGTACCACACATATAGTTTGCTATTTAAGTTTGGGGGTTTTTTTGGCAACTGAATCACCATTTAAATCTGTTGCTTTTTTCATAGAAAATGCTTTCCTTTTGAAAATGTTCTGATGGGATCATTCTTAACAGACTAGCTTCTGTTATACATGTTGCAAAAACACACTGACTGCCCCGTGAAGAGATTTCATCAATGTAAAGCAGGTTTATTCTTAACTGCACCACTTTTCATACTGTGATTTGATAACCATGATGCTAGTAGGTTAATCATATTGATGAAGTATCCAGAAGGACTGTGTTTAACAATTGCTTACCCTGTGGAAAAGTAACCTGATTGACTGGGAACCTTTTCACCTTTTGTGGCAAGGGAATAGCTGCTGGCTTGGCCCTATGTTCAAACATAGACTGGCATGTAACCCAAGGGCAGTATTACCACTGAAGGATTGATCTGAATTAACAAGAGAGAAATTGCAAGGAGACTCCCCAATGCCAAGTGAATTCAGATTGTGTTATATGAACAAATTATTTCTTTTATTTGCCGTGCATGATTAAATGCCTTCCCTTAAGGAGGGGCTGCTGTTATGGGAATATCATTGCATTTTGCCAGTATTGAAATGGTAATATTTTGCATTGAGAGAAATGCAGAATGTGGTGGAAGGGTCTCTATGACAGTGCTGCAAGAAGTGAAGTTACAGGGAACTAAGCAGAGGGCTTTCTTGGTAGTTGTGCCCACCCTGTGGAATGCCCCCCATCAGATGTCAAAGAGATAAATAATTATACAACCTTCCATAGACATCTGAAGGCAACCCTGTGTGATGTTCTGTTCTGTTGTTGTTGTTGTTGCTGTTGCTGTTGCTATTGTTGTGTTTCTGTATATTATGTTGGAAGCTGCCCAGAGTGGCTGGGGCAACCCAATCAGATGGGTGGGGCACAATTACTATTATTATTATTATCATTATACCTTTTAATACATTGTTTCAATATATGGAAGGGGTAGTTTGAGATTATATGTGACAAACTACTGTATTGCCTGTAAGTTCTTCAAGAGTCTCTGTGCGTACAACCACACACACAGAGGGCTTATCTCTATATGACTGTGTAAAAATGCAGCATTCCTGGCAGTATACAGAGAGGACTCTCTATGTACAGCTGTATACATGGTGGCTTTGTCACACCTTATCATTAGCCTTGAAAGTTTGGTGTGCATGATCCCATTCTCCCTGTCCACCTTTGCAAATTATCGGCAAGTCTAGCGAGGGCTTTAGACAAGAGTCTATGTTCATTTGTGGGAAGGAGAGTATGCAAGTTCTTAGCATGAAGGATGAGTATGTATAAAATTGAGGCGTGAGTGGATGGACAAGAGGAAGAGAAAAGGAACAAGGGGACTGGCATCATTCTCCTCTTTCTTTTCACTAATGTGGTGGTTCTGGTGGACAGCCATTAACACAGAACCTCTAATATAAAGGTTCATGAATTAGTAGCATGGATTGTTACCACATTCTACTGCACTTCTGAATGTCTCCCACCCTAGTATCCAAACTGTTCAAACCAAACCATAGCTGAGCAGATGGGTTGAGCTTGCTGATCCATCCAAGGAAGGAGCTCCCATGCTAGGCAACTTTGTTGAGTGGTGAGAGAGAAGCTGAGGAAGGGAAGAGGGGAAAGAAGCTATTGGCCAACCCCTTCCCACTCCACTGCCTCATTTGTTGCTCACCTTGGCTGTATCAGTTTCCCATCTTCTGTGCTCCACCTGTCACGTAAATGGAGCGAAGGGATTACAATTTGCTCAGTGACACAATCCCTTTCCTTCCACCCCCTTCTCCAAATATGTCATTAGATCCAGACACATGTGCATGGAAGCAGGCTGAGCAAGGAACCATGTGTGCAAATGGATCTTGCACTCACCTTTTCCTAGGGTGAAAAGGGGACCAGGGCAATGTTGATAACAACAATTAATTTTTTGAGGTGAGGAGGGAAATGGAATGGACTGAGGACCAAACCATATGTGACACTTGTCCAACTTGCCTTCCCTCCACCCACTGCCAGCTAGTGTGATAAATACCATTTGGCCCCCAAGTCCACTCTCTGCTCTGCTTTGCCAGAAAACAGATGCCGAACAATCTGATTGGGTCTGTACATACACCACATACACATATCTACAGCCCTAGCTCCTCTGAGAAGGGGACTGTTCAGCCTGGAGCAATGTCTGTGCAACTGGATCAGGGCCTGTGGCTGCAAACTTGAGCTCAGGGTTACTTAAATACCATAAAGGTCATGAGGACATGCTCTGACTGCAGCGGTATATAAGTACCCTAATTATGCAGGATTACAGCCTGTGATTGTTTGATTTAATTGATCAGAAAGGCCCCAAACGATCAAAGGTGTCTTGTCAGAATATTGTAACAGGAAATTAGAGACATATTGCTTGCACCAACCATATGATATAACCCAGCGCATTTAATGAGATCTTACAGAGCAGCGCTGTTAATCCCTGTGGCCTCCACCAGGCATGGCTGGTCCCATGCTGTGGAACATTTCCAAAAGAGATTCAGCAGGAACCTACGATTTTGACTTCCAGGTGTCCCCTGTATGAATTTGTTTAACATTTTCTTGAGGAGCCAGTCGTTTTAACAATTGTTCTGTACTGCACTGTTTTTAATTGTATTTTTTATGTTTTTATATTGTTGTACAGCACCCTGGATATTTTATGAGTGGGTGGTATATAAATGCTTAAGTAAGTATATAATGGAGGTCTAAAGTACTGCAAAGAGTGTTCCCATCACAAAGATTTTCTTTTTGTTGATCTGGGAGAGGTAGATGCCATCCATCTTGAAGTAGCTCCCGTAATGACTACTTTACAGACAGTGTGTTCATTTAATTAGGAGACCTGCTGACATGCCTATTTCTGGTCCATCCGTCCCCGCACCGCAATGTTCGGCTTAAAATGTTGGCTTAAAATGCCTAAATAAAAAATAGCATTCATAAGTAAGTCCCCAGAAAGCAGACACTTCCTGCGTACCTGTAAAACTCTCTGCAGATGCATTCTCAGGGAAAATATTTCCTGATGGCTCTTTTATCAGCAATGTCACTATAATAAAATAATTTTCCCAGACTGGAGTTGGCTAAAATACAGGCTGGGTGACAGAAGCCAATGATTCAATGTAAGAT
This sequence comes from Podarcis raffonei, assembly GCF_027172205.1. Classification (NCBI taxonomy): domain Eukaryota; kingdom Metazoa; phylum Chordata; class Lepidosauria; order Squamata; family Lacertidae; genus Podarcis; species Podarcis raffonei. The sequence goes on along the minus strand of NC_070608.1, from coordinate 56,871,809 downwards.
ATTGATGGTCACACATGCCGCTTTCCATTTTGAAAAGCGGTATCATTCTGTGAGGTGCGCAAGTATTCCATCTATCATCCCAAGCACATTAGGGAACCCTGCTATGGCACCGAATCTCTTTTTGATGTGCTATCGCAGTAGCTGGCTACATGGCAAATGACTGTATTTAGGATACTTCCTAACTAAAGCAGCTGCTCCTGGGGTGAAAAACCTCCCCAACAACTCAGCACATCAGCACCTGTTGGATTGATTTAAGTCCAGTGCCCCAAAGAAGAATGAAGAATGACTAAATACTGTGGAAGGTAAGCAGTGTGCATGCATTAATGCTTGCATAACACAAACATACATGTCTTCTAATTGAAAGCTTGGTTTTGTGATGGATCCCTAATAGCAGGCTTTGGTCAATTTTAATGGCATTTGGTCAGCCTAGACGACAAGTCTTTCCTCTTCAACAACAACAACAAAAGAGTTTGACAACTTTTCTTCTTCATCCTCATCAGTGGGACCACATTGTTGTTGTTGGCACCTGTCTGTCTCAAGAGACAATGGAGTGTGCTTCCGTGTGTGTGTGTGTGTGTGTGTAACAGCACCAAAGTGATCTTTCTGGGGTGCAAGCCAGAGCTGTGTGTAGGGAGGTCCTGGGCTACCCAGGTGATAAAACACTCTCCCCTCCAGCCTCACTAATGTGGTCCAAAGAAAAGCAGAGCAATATATTTGACATCCTCTTGGCTGCAAGAGTTGCCAGAAGGACAAGTACAAGGCACCATTCAACAGTCTATGGGATTCCACTCTGGATTTGTGTAGGGTTTACTCTTTTGCCTTTTCTTCTCCAAAAGATGTCTCTTTTTTATTTTTTTTAATAAAATTTTTTATTGGTTTTTCCACATATAATATAAAACAATACAAAAGACAGACACAAACAAACAAAACATATAAACATGTAAAATTTCATAGATTTTTTCATATACCCAATTTCAGCGACTTCCCCATGCCCCCCTTTTCTGCATCTCTGTTTTAAACTTTTTTTTTTCCAGCAACCCCTGGTCCAAATTATTATTAATTCCTATCTTTAACTCTTATCCAATCATTTATCGCTGCAAATCTGTTATGCTTTACCCATGACATTTTAACACTCAATAATTTTGCAAGTATTTTTAAGATAAAGTTTAAATTTCTTCCAATCTTCTTCCACCGTCTCTTTCCCTTGGTCACGGATTCTGCTCGTCATCTCTGCTAGTCCCATGTAATCGATCACCTTCGTCTGCCACTCTTCCAGTGTGGGTAGTTCTTGTGTCTTCCAATACTTTGCTAGTAGAACTCTCGCTGCTGTTGTAGCATACATAAAAAACATCCTATCTTTCTTTGACACCAATTGGCCTACCATGCCCAGGAGAAAAGCCTCTGGTTTTTTATGAAAGGTACACTTAAGCACCTTCTTAATTTCATTATAGATCATTTCCCAGAAGGCCTTAATCCTTGGGCACGTCCACCAAAGGTGGTAGAAAGTACCTTCAGTTTCCTTGCATTTCCAACATTTATTATTGGGCAAATGGTAAATTTTTGCAAGCTTGACTGGGGTCATGTACCACCTATAAATCATTTTCATAATGTTCTCTCTTAAGGCATTACATGCCGTAAATTTTATACCGGTGGTCCATAACTGTTCCCAGTCAGCAAACATAATGTCATGACCAATGTCCTGTGCCCATTTAATCATAGCTGATTTAACCATTTCATCCTGTGTATTCCATTTCAGCAGCAAGTTGTACATTCTAGACAGATTCTTCGTATTGGGTTCTAACAATTCTGTTTCTAATTTTGACTTCTCCACCTGGAAGCCGATTTTCCAAAAGATGTCTCACAAGGCAGTGGAGGTTTAGGATCAGACTTTTCCTTCTCTTAGATGAGCCACCTTCCCAGGTTGAGGAGCCCCATCTGCCCCTCGTACCTCATAGATGATAATGTAACCATCAGTGCAACGGAGGGTCTCACACACTTATCCAAGGGTAAGCCTCAAACAGGCTTATCATGGGCCTCAAGATGTTGATGGGCCAGGCCAGGGGTCTGGGATGGCCAATGGCCGTGGATGATGTTACCCACCTCTGCTGTAAAAGGGAGGCATTGGGAACCTGGGGGCCTCTGGACTCCAACTATTCTTGACCATTGGCCATGCCGGCATGAAATGATGGGAGTTGGAGTCCAACAACACCTGGAGGTTTGCAGGTTCACCCCTGCCTCAAAGCTTTAAGAAACCACTACTGCCTTTAAAACAAATCATTGCATCCCTCAGCTATACTAGTTAGAAGCTAGTACCTTCCACCCTAGCTGGTGCGAGTCAACAGGGATTGAAAATGTGGCGAGTAAGATAGCTCTGAAGAGTCTGATATTAAAAAATACAATTAACTCACATCTTACGCTGCTTCCACTTACCCGATCGCAGCTTTGTGTGGACAGGGGGAAATAAACACTGTAAATAAATGGAGAACAGTAGAAATCCACCATTCTCCACTCTTCATTTATTTATTTCCCCCTTCCATCCGTGCACCCAGCAGGGTTTTTCCTTGCTTACTGGGCTCTGGGAAGGTTGTGGGAGGGCCCTGGGAAGTTCCGGAGTTCCTGGCTTTGTGTGATTTTGCATATGCTCATAGACACCCCCAGAAATGAGCCCTCGCATACGTTACGAGTTAGGTGTAATACAAAACCAGGCAGGCAGAAACATAAGGAGCTGAGTCAATGAAATGAAAAGAATCAAGGTGACACCAAACAATATTTTAAGTTTTCAAAGCAGACTGAGGATATGGAAAGGTGGGACAATCACATTACAAGCTGGTCCAGGTTCTGGAGGAGTGATGCTTGGGCACTCAGGTGGCTTGGGCAAAATCCTACCCCCACCCCTTACGCCCTGATCACTTGACTGGACCGCCTCTACCATTAGGCAATGACATACCCCCTCTCTCCAGTTCCCCACCTTCTGGCAACACTAAGCCAGTATTTCATGCATGCTGAGCTTTTTCTTGAAGTTTATTCCGTTAAGTTCTTTTCTTACCTAACTTTTTGTAGTTCTGGAAACCTTGGATTTCCTCAAGCCTACTTATCCTTCTGTCTTCAGTGTGGGTGGTGCCATTTTCATAATTGGAGGAGTAACCTATTTTTAGGATAGGACAGTTCGCCTGGCTGCAGCTGAGACTATTGCTGGTCCACGGGCAGAAGCTTTTCATAGCAAGGAATATTCTCCTGCAGCACAGTGAGAAACAAGGTGGTCCCTTCCTGACTGCTAAGTCTCATTTGTTTCCTCTGGTGTGAGTTGTCTGCATGCCTGCATTGTGTGCATGAGAACTCAGTGTTAAGCGAGTTTGTTGGTGCTGCTGTGTCCCCCACAGGATACAAATAGTACTGGTGTGGTTATGGCTGGCTCTGTACCCAAATGCCAAGGTAGCTCCTTATGTAAACAAAGGAAAGAGAAGAAAATGAAGAGCCGGTATTCCCAAATAACTTAATTTATTATCTGACTTCCAAGCTTTTCCATGCTTTCTCTAATGTTAATATAACTTGTAGCCACAGGTCTCTGGAACTGTTTCTCAGGTGCTGTATTATTATAACGGCATTCTGACTGACAAATCAGCTTGAGTGATAATATTATGATAGATGAAACATAATATGAGATGATAATGATAGCTTGCAAAAAGATTTCAAAGTAGCACAGTCGGGGAAATGTTGAGTTTCCCACTCAAGAATGCAGGAGGGGAAAAGCTGCGAGTATGATCAAAATGCCACAGAATGTCAAAACGGTTTAAAACGAGCACTTCACCAAAGTATAATTTTGACAAAACTCAAGAAACGGAAATGTCGTTTTGTGGCGTTCCATTTGTCTTACACAACTCCTTTCCGCTTTCATATCCAGGTCTTTAAAAGCCGGGAAACTAAACTTTGCTGCAAGATACTCATTGAGCCATCGCTATGGTGCATTTCATGGGGTTTTCTCAGCTGGTTATGGGTTATGAAGGGGTCAGGGCAACTTTAACAATGGACTCTAACTTGCTCAGCTAGGTGATATTACTTAATGCTATTACAAGGGCTGTATGCATTATTTCAGCTCTGAATCACACAACTAAGAGTTAGGTTATTGAACCATGGTTCAACTCCCCAATCAGCTGTGAAGCTCACTTGGTGATTTTGGGCCAGCCACAGCCTTTCAGCCAGACCTACCTCACAGGGCTGTTGTGAGGCTAGAATGGGGAGTGGGAGACCTATGTATGCCTCCTGGGGCTCACTGGAGGAAAGATGGGATGTAAATGTAATAATAGGTAAT